>NC_027750.1:784655-792281 GCF_000695525.1 Brassica oleracea var. oleracea
ATCAGAGATGATACTCTTTCTACTTTCTTTCTAAAATTACACAATCTGATTTGAGTGGATGTTAAACAACGCAGGTACAAGAGCATGGGTTTGCCAGTCTGGTTTTCTTCGGTTGTTCTTGGTATAACATTAGTCCCCTGCCCTCTGCTTTCTATGGAGGTACTTCAGTGTGGTGCATCGGTTTCCAGAGGATACACAATCAGGGGATAACGATCCTTGGTGGTAACACAAAAGCTCATGTCTTTGTTTATTTGATTTTACACTCTTTAACACAAATGACATCTGCTATGTTTTCATCTTTTGCTGTGCAGTGGCATTGGTCACTTGATATGGCTATTGTGTCTTCTTCTGTTGTTGTGGAAGACAAGCCTCGAGTTTGTTTCAAAGTTGGTCACTTTGCTCTGTTTCTTTTAATGTTTCTGTTAGAAACTATTTTATTCTATGTTAAATTCACACCACTGGCAGGTTTCTATTCTAATACTCTCTGCTCGCATCTTCTTGCGTATAGATAGAAACTGTTCTATGAAACTCCACTATTGGGAAGACATTAGAAAGTAGTACTGAATGCTATATCATATGAACATGACTGCAGACTTCTCAAGCACTTTACGCTCATGCATCTTCCTGTGTTCACTCAAGGTTCTGCAATTTCCTCTAGTTTTAAGACTGTTTACACATTAATCATTGGGTTCATGAGTTGTTTTTTCTACCTTTTGCAGTCAAGGACTTCTGATGTAAGCTATGAAGAGCAGGATGATCCTGATGGTGGATTGGAACGCAGAAGCTTATCAGGTGACTCATAGTGAGATTCACTTTACAATCTGTCTGCAGGTTTCTTCCTGTTCCATTCGTTGATACCATCTGATCAAACTTCTTATCATGACTCTTTGCTCAGTCACACCTTTGATCAAACTTCATGTCATGTATAATTTTCTTTCATCTTATAAATAAAATCATTCAACTTAAAAAAAAAAAAATTTAAGAACCTCTATGAGGTTCTCCCATTGGAGGAGGAAAAAATTAATTAGATTAACAAGGGTTCTTAAGTTTTCAAATCACAAAATTAACTAATAAATAATTCATTAGAACCCTTAGCGGTTTCTTACTAATGGACATGCTCTAAAATGTCTACAATTGCATTTAAGAATGAAGGCTTGACCTACCTCTGGTCTCGCCTACGTTGACATTTTAACAGCTAATATTTTCAAAATTAACAAATAAAAATAAAAATATTTTATTTACTCAAGTCATACAAATATGCAAGAACATGACAAATTGTTATGAAATGACCTTTTAATATTAAAGAAAAACTTGCTTAAAATGAAATTTATATTAGAATATTCCAATTTATTTACTTAAGAAGTGACTTTGAGGTGAAACCCATGTAATTCACTGTTGTGTGCTAGCAATTTTTCATGGTCTTTCTAATGAACACTCCATGAACCACCTTGAAAGGTTCGAAGATCTAATATCGAGCATTAAGTTCAATAGTCTTTGAAGACTACATTTTCTTAAAAATCTTCACTAATTTTTCTTCACTTGTTCAATATTGTTTAATTCTATCATTTTCAAATCAGTCATGATGATTTAGTCCTTATAAGACTTTTAAACTATAACCAAGACTAGTTGACAAACAAAAAAAACTATAGGGCAACATTATCGGCGTTTGTTAGGCCCGTTTGTTAGGTATTTTGGGTCGAAAATTAAATCAAAAACATGTAAAAACCTTGCAAACGGGCCTTAACTAAGAGGTTTTCACCTTCGTCCTTAAGGCTAGCTGGCAGCATGCGATTGGGAGATGTAATCGAAGACACGTAACTCTTTTGCGGTCAGGTCTTCTCTCTTTCATCTTCTCCGAATGCGAAAACCTATCTTGAGACTACGTATCATCCCCAAATCGAAATCCAAAGCTCACTCCACATCGAAATCCCGAAATCGAAATCCCCAAATCGAAATCCAAAGCTCACTCCACTTGCATCGGTACGCTTGAGTTCCGGTCCGTTGCAGAACCTATCATCCCCAAATCGAAATCCAAAGCTCAATATAAAGCTTATATGTTTTATTTTAAACACATCTTTTATATGTCATTACTTGTTAAAATAAATAATTTATTTACTAAGAGACAACATAAAGTCGCAGCAATAATCTGCACTTTCGCTATTATCTCTTAACATTGTCTCTTAACTTAAAAATAATAATAAAATAAGCTAAAGACTCAAAAATTAGTCATGGCAATAATGTTGCTGTAAGACCATATTCCCCTAAAAAGAAAGCAGAAGACAAACAGAATGTTTAGTTTGATGATGGTTAGCACGTCCGCGACAAGCCAGAACATATATTCCTATCAATAAAAAGTAAATGGAAGCTTAACTTTTCCTACTATTCTTGTTAAATGTTAAGCCGTCCATAAATTAAAATCCGCATATATAAGCTATTTAAATAATTCATGATTAGTAAGTGTTCTAGAAAGTTAAGTTAAAAAATTGTTATAGAAAGCTTTTCAATTATTTGCAGTATAATTACGTGTATGCTTACGTTTGAGTTAACAAGTCATTATAAATTTATAGTACATTTACTTTACATCTTGTGATCACAAAAATAATGAAAATATTCGTTCACAATGCATATTGTTTTACATATTGTGAACAACAAAAAAATTATCTTTATTTTTTTAAATATAACGCAAACACCAAAAGGTGGTAGTATTTAAATATAACCATAGGATGGATGGATTAATATTCTTGCATAGTAAATTAGCATCTCATCGTAGTAGACAAAGGAAGCTGTCTTGAGAAAACAACTATGACATCTTCACCATAGAATCCTAGAATCTAATATAGTCAGCTACATATATTACATATTTAATATAAGAATAGTTACAAAAATCACTATTGAGACATTGTCATCTCTGAAATCCCCCAAACTTGAAGGTCCTAAATTAATAAGTTCTTGATGAACAGAAGAAGAACCAAACACAAGGAGAGAAGCTCTGTGCTGGTGAATAGTTTTTATCTAAACCTGCGTTTTTTCTCTCCGTAAGCAACCACCCCAAGGACCGTTATGGAATACCCGCCAATACCCATAACCGTAACCGGGTTCCATCAATATAAAGCTTATATGTTTTATTTTAAACACATCTTTTATATGTCATTACTTGTTAAAATAAATAATTTATTTACTAAGAGACAACATAAAGTCGCAGCAATAATCTGCACTTTCGCTATTATCTCTTAACATTGTCTCTTAACTTAAAAATAATAATAAAATAAGCTAAAGACTCAAAAATTAGTCATGGCAATAATGTTGCTGTAAGACCATATTCCCCTAAAAAGAAAGCAGAAGACAAACAGAATGTTTAGTTTGATGATGGTTAGCACGTCCGCGACAAGCCAGAACATATATTCCTATCAATAAAAAGTAAATGGAAGCTTAACTTTTCCTACTATTCTTGTTAAATGTTAAGCCGTCCATAAATTAAAATCCGCATATATAAGCTATTTAAATAATTCATGATTAGTAAGTGTTCTAGAAAGTTAAGTTAAAAAATTGTTATAGAAAGCTTTTCAATTATTTGCAGTATAATTACGTGTATGCTTACGTTTGAGTTAACAAGTCATTATAAATTTATAGTACATTTACTTTACATCTTGTGATCACAAAAATAATGAAAATATTCGTTCACAATGCATATTGTTTTACATATTGTGAACAACAAAAAAATTATCTTTATTTTTTTAAATATAACGCAAACACCAAAAGGTGGTAGTATTTAAATATAACCATAGGATGGATGGATTAATATTCTTGCATAGTAAATTAGCATCTCATCGTAGTAGACAAAGGAAGCTGTCTTGAGAAAACAACTATGACATCTTCACCATAGAATCCTAGAATCTAATATAGTCAGCTACATATATTACATATTTAATATAAGAATAGTTACAAAAATCACTATTGAGACATTGTCATCTCTGAAATCCCCCAAACTTGAAGGTCCTAAATTAATAAGTTCTTGATGAACAGAAGAAGAACCAAACACAAGGAGAGAAGCTCTGTGCTGGTGAATAGTTTTTATCTAAACCTGCGTTTTTTCTCTCCGTAAGCAACCACCCCAAGGACCGTTATGGAATACCCGCCAATACCCATAACCGTAACCGGGTTCCATAACCGTAACCGGGTTTTGAAATATCAAGATCGAGATCACCACTGCAACTGCTCCTTTAGCATTCCCAAGAACCTGCATTCATTGCATTCTAACATTGTTATCTCACAATAATACATCCTAAGGATCGGAGCTTGATAAGAGGCCTGCACATAGGTTTAGTCACCTGGAGAGTGAGGGCGCTTGTGTGTTTTGTAACAAGAAAATTCAACAAATTAGCTGAATAGGCCATTACAGAGTTAACCAAAAGAAGTATCCACATGTACTGATGTTGCTTTGCAAGCGTCAAGGTCAAGCTGATCACGTCTGGTTCCATAACTAGCGTGACTGGAAGAAGAGCAACAACAGCTATAGAGGACATATACAACATCAGATTCATCGAGCTCAACTTTTCCCTGCATAAGAAAAAAAAACGGATATTCTTATATTATTACATATCTTTTTTTTTTGTCAACTATATTATTGCATATCAAATGCACCCATCTTTTGGTTGGTAACAAAGTTAATTCTAAAAATATGTTTTACCCTTCTGAAGAAAGTAAAATGCCTTGAAGAACAGATTTAAAAGCTCTTGCCGCAGTAGCACTAATGCACATAATGAAACCAAACCAGTGAAACCCTGGCTCCCCCTGCAGTAGAGAGAATGGTGCTTAGATCTTAGATCAAAGATCAGACAAGAGACCACCAAAACCACTTGATAAAGCTTCCTAACAAAATACAATGACATACAGTAAATAAATCACCTTGCAGTAAAAAATAAGGAGAGAGCTCAAAGGTTAAGATGAGATCCCAAAATGATGTTACTACCAAATTCTACACCTGATTAAACCAAAAAAAAATTAAAAATGCTTAAAACCTGTTTTAGATATACACAAGACTCAAACTTCAAATTTTCCCCCTTTGTCAAAGTTTTAGAAACCTCAAGATTCAAATCAAACATTGGCATTATTACTACTAAAATAATCTAAACCAGAGGAAGAACAAAAGAAGCTTTACCCCACTAGCAATGACAACGCCTGCAACAACAGGGACAAGAGCACCATAAGTAACCCAAGGGAAGGTAACGGAGTGAAATGTTCCCGCCGACAACAGAGGCACAGAAGACGATGCTGAGAGTGGCGACTTTAAGGAGCTGAGAGCGAGATTTAAGGTGTTGGAGAGGGACGAGCTTGAGGAAGACGATGGAGATGTAGCTGAGGATGGCGCAAGCGGACATGTGGCACATTGTGAGGAAAATAGGGAACTTGAAGCCGTAATTTGAGAGGAGGAACTTGTTGAGGAGAAGAACGCCGATGTAAGATGTTGGAGGAGTACCATGAGATGATCAATGTGTAAAGAAACCACCTTTGATAGTGCTTAGCACTAGCCCAAGACCGTAATACCCGAGAACCCGAAAGAAACAAGAAAACTTCTAAGTATGAAGAATAATATGGAAGAACTCTCAAGAGATTTAGAGAATTTTGAGTAGAACACTATTTTTTTAAATTTTTTTAAAAAAACTTTCTTATAGTTTACTTGTTCAACTTCCTTGTGTTGTTACAAATGAGAGGATGAGAAGTTATTTATAGCTTCCATATTACAAAATATCTCATATATTTTAATCCTAAATCTAAATAATTCTAACATAATATCTATATTATTTTATTCTAATTGTCTAGATATTTGTATAATAATATCTAGATTTTTATTTTGAAGAGGTGGGGGATTTTTCTAGAATTTGGGTTAAGTTTTGGGCTAAACATGATTAGTAAAATTTTAGCCCAATCATATAACCCAAATCAAGTTTAACTTCAATATTCCCCCTTAAACTTGATTTTGTCCACCATTCCGAGCTTCGAGCGAAGTATCTCGAACTGACTTTTTGGTAATGACTTGGTGAAGATATCAACAATGTTGTCCTCGCTTCGAACCTCCAAAGCTTCAATTGTTCCATCAAGCATCTTCTCTCTTATGAAATGATGTTCCAATTCAATATGCTTCGTTCTTCCATGGAACACTGGATTATTAGCCAGCTTGATGGCACTTTGATTATCTCCATAGATGGTAACCGATTTATTTATTGGCTCGAACAAGTCTTCAAGGAGTCTTCGAAGCCATATACATTCTTGGGCTGCGAGTGTTGAAGCTTTATACTCTGCTTCGGTAGTGGACAAAGACACCGTTGCTTGTTTCTTGCTGCACCATGAAATGCTTGTATCTCCACACAAGAACACAAAACCCGAAGTTGATTTTCGATCATCTAAATCTCCACCAAAGTCAGCATCTGTGAAACCATGAAGAGAAACCTTGGCATTATACTTGTAAATCAGTCCCATGCCAAGTGTTGTCTTCACATACTTTAATATTTTCTTTGCTGTTTCTAGATGTGGCTTCCTTGGTTCCTGCATGAACCGGCTTACAAGTCCAACCGCAAAAGCAATATCTGGTCTTGTAATGGTTAAGTATAGAAGACTTCCAACAAGAGAGCGATAAGGTCCAGGATTGGCTAACAAGGATCCTTCATCGCGTTTGAGCCTTATGTTAGTATCCAATGGAGTAAAACGTACCTTTCCTTGGTGTACTCCAAACCTATCAACAATCCTTTTTGCATAACCTTGTTGGCCGATGAATATTCCATCCTTTACCCTCTCGACCTCTAGACCAAGAAAGTGATTCAGCTCGCCTAACTTCTTCATCTCAAACCTCACCGACATATCCTCTTGTAGACGAGCAATTTCAGCATCGTCATTTCCAGTAATGATCATATCATCCACGTAGAGGAGAACTACTAGATGAACTCTTCCACTTCTCTTGAAGAATAGGCTTGAATCAGCACTTGATGCCATATACCCGCAAAACTGAAGAAATTGAGCAAGCTTTCCATACCAAGCCCGTGGAGCTTGTTTTAACCCATACAAGGCTTTCTTTAGCTTGCATACATGGTTAGGATACTCTTGTGACTCAAAACCAGGTGGTTGCTCCATAAAAATTTCCTTATCAATCTCACCATAGAGAAAAGCATTCTTCACATCTAACTGCCATAGTTTCCATCTAAAGCTTGCAGCTAGTGATAAGAGTGAGCGTACCGTAGTCATCTTTGCTACTGGACTGAAGGTCTCATCATAATCTTCTCCGTACTTCTGAGAGAATCCTCGAGCAACCAACCTTGCTTTGTATCTATCGATGCTCCCATCCGCCTTTCTCTTTAGTCGATACACCCATTTACAAGAAACAGGTTTAGCATCCTTTGGTTTCGGAACCAAATCCCATGTTTCATTTTTCATGAGAGCATCAATCTCTTCCTTCATTGCGATCATCCATTCTTCAACTCCTTTTGCTTCTTCATAAGATGATGGTTCATCTTCATCGAAAGGAGCTGCAAAGTAACAAGAGTAAGTGGTGACGAACCTTTCATCTCTGAACCGAGCGGGTTTGACAATGTTCCTTTTTGGTCGTTGATTGGCGATAGAACCATGATCATGCTC
>NC_027750.1:792385-793048 GCF_000695525.1 Brassica oleracea var. oleracea
AACTTGAATAATTTGTTCATCAGTCTTGGAGGAACATGAACCATCATGCTCATCTAAGACTTGATGTGGTCCATAGTAGGATGAAACTTCGTCAAAGACAACATCACGAGACACTGTGTATTTATGTGTCTCTGGATCCATACACCTCCGGCCCTTTCGTTGTTCATCGTAACCGACAAAGATGCACTTCTTTGCCTTTGCTTCCAACTTTGTTCTTTGGGAGTCGAACACATGAACGTAGCAGACCGATCCAAATATCCTTAGATGCTTCACCGTCGGCTTCTTCCCGTGAATCATCTCGTAAGGCGACTTCATGTTGTTTGGACTGAGTGGCATCCGGTTGATGACATAGGCTGCGCATCTCATGCCTTCTGTTCATAAGGCCTTTGGAAAATTCTTATCATGTAGCCAACTTCTGCACGTCTCAGTTAGATGGCTAATTTTTCTTTCTGCTACTCCATTTTGTTGAGGTGTATACGGACATGTATATTCTCTCTTAATACCATTCTTTTGGCAAAAAGAGAGAAACTCCTTTGACATGAATTCTCCTCCATTATCCGTCCTTAGAGTCTTTAGCTTCCGGCCAAACTCTCCTTCCACGGTAACCTTGAATTCTTGAAATCTTTGAAATACTTCTGATTTTTCCTTCACAAAGTATACCCA
>NC_027750.1:793952-812349 GCF_000695525.1 Brassica oleracea var. oleracea
CGAAGTCACAAACGGTGTATATTCAGGCCGTAGACCTCGAATGATAGACCGCTTCAACCGTGCTTCAGAAATTGACTCCTCCGGATTTAGAGTATTAATCTCAGAGCATAGGTTCTTTACCTTGATAAAAAACTCTGAGATTGAAGACTCCCCCTGCTTCGCATTCGCAAGCTCATTCTCTAATAATTGTAGTTTAGCCTCATTCTTCTTGTTGAACAATTGATCTAAAGCTTGCCAAATGGAACTAGCGGAAGTACACCTTGAGACATGCTCAAATATGCTTGAAGATATGGACCTCTTCAAAGCAAACTCCGCCTTGGCATTCTTCCGTGTCCACTCCTTTGTCGCTTCCGGGGTTGCAGCATTTCCCCTTGGTGGTGTTGTGTTGTTACCACCGACGACATCCCATAAGTCCTCACTCACCAGGTATGACTCCATGCATGACTTCCATAACCGGTAGTTAGATTGGTTTAGGATTTCCATTCCCAATCCAACAACACGACCCGTTGATTCCGTACTTAGAATAGACCCGAGCTCTCTTTAAAAACCGATCTTGATGAGCACAAGATTAGCTTGGCTCTGATACCATGTAAAGAAACCACCTTTGATAGTGCTTAGCATTAGTCCAAGACCGTAATACCCGAGAACCCGAAAGAAACAAGAAAACTTCCAAGTATGAAGAATAATATGGAAGAACTCTCAAAAAGATTTAGAGAACTTTGAGTAGAACACTCTTTCTTTAAGAAAACTTTCTTATACTTTACTTGTTCAACTTCCTTGTGTTGTTACAAATGAGAGGATGAGAATGTATTTATAGCTTCCATATTACAAAATATCTCATATATTTTAATCCTAAATCTAGATAATTCTAACATAATATGTATATTATTTTATTCTAATTATCTAGATATTTGTATAATAATATCTAGATTTTTATTTTGAGGAGGTGGGAGATTTTTCTAGAATTTGGTTTAAGTTTTGGGTTAAACATGATTAGTAAAATTTTAGCCCAATCATATGACCCAAATCTAAGTTTAACTTCAATACAATGTCGATATGAAGAGGGTTTGCTTCTTCGATGAAGACGACGACGACATTGCTCTGTTTCTTCGATAAAAAGAAAACTTTTTGAGTTTCTAAACCGAACTAGAGAAAGCCTCTAACTTGATTTGTAGGTTAGATTCAGTTCGGTATAGTTTGTAAATAGCTTCAAAAACAGAGTCCTAAAGTATCCTCCTTCTTTTTTAACACCTGTCCTAAAGTAACCTCCTTTGTCTGAAATCAGAGCCTTTGTCTGAAAAAGAGAACCTTTTGAGTTTCTAAACCGAACTAGAGAAAGCCTCTTAACTTGATTGTCGGATAGATTCAGTTCTAGTGGCATACTTTGTAAATAACTTCAAAAAGCAGTGTCCTAAAGCAACCTCCTTTATCTGAAATAGAAGATTCTGGACATCGACTAATTGAAATTCATTAACCAGGCGGAGGGAATTGAATGATCTGATCTGTGGTAAATTCATATACACAACTTGAAAACTACCACCAAAACCTAATTAATCTTCCAACGGTCAGAAACACAACTCCCCAAAAAATATGTCCGTTGGCTCCTCCTCCTTCCAAAAAATATGACCGTTTGCTCCTCCTTATAAATAAGAAGCTCTCCCTCTCTTTGCTTGTTCATCATCTCTCAAATCCCTCACAGATCAGATTTTAAAAAAATATATATATCTGAGTCTCAGTGTTCTCCCCTGTTCTCTCAATCTCTTATATGGTGGTAGAGTTCTTGTTAGGGTATTAAGGCAAATCGATTTCGTGACACTGGATTCCGACAAAGATATGGTCTACTCAAGGTTTGTGAATTTGTTCTCTTCTTCTTTCATTGAAGTTTATTTACAACTGAGATTGAGCTTTAAAAAAATCTTGTCTTTTTCATTACAAAGATGCCTTTTTCATTACAAAAATGTTCTTCTTCATTACAAAGATGTTCTTTCTTCATTGAAGCTTATTTACAATTACAACTGAGTTTGAGCTATAAAAAAATCTTGTCTTTTTCATTACAAAGATGTTTTTTTTTTTTTTTCATTTACAAAGATGTTTACTTTGGTGAATTTTTGATTCTACAGACTACAGGCTGATGGATGGAAAGTGGGGATGATCAGTTTACTGGCGAGAACCCGAAACAAGTTCATCCGACGACGACGAGTAGAGTTTCTCGGGTGTGTTTATAGTTTATACAAAGCTCAAGATCTTTAACATGACCGATTACAAAGAAAGGTTAATTTTTTGTCTTTTTTTCTTTCTTGGATTCTGATTTGAGAATTTTAAATTTTAAAGCTTTGTGTTTTTCGCAGTTTTGTATCTTTAGCGATGGTGAATAAGGAGCAGTACGACGACCGCCACCGGTTGAGGTACAAAATCGTTTTCAACGGATTTTAAACTTGTGTGTTTTGTTACTAAACCGAACTCGAGAAAGCCTCTTAACTTGATTTGTCGGTTAGATCCAGTTCCAATGGCATGATTTGTAAATAATGCTAAACACAGAGTCCTAAAAAGTAAAAAGTATCCTCCTTTCGTCTGAAACAGAGCTTTTAAGGTCAAACTCATTCTCTTCTTCCATCTCTTTTTCCTAAAGTGTTTACCTTTTCGTTTCCAGAGATGTCAGGCTACCCTCCGACGAGTCAAGGCTACGGTTACGGTTACGGCGGCGGTAATCAACCGCCACCACCTTACTCCTCCGGCGGAGGAAACAATCCGCCGTACGCCGTGCCCTACGGCGCACCTAAGCCGCCGTCCTCATCCGCGCCGCCTTCTGCTCCGTCCTACGGCGCGCCGCCTCCGTCTGCACCGTACGCGCCGCCGTCTGCTCCACCTTACGCGCCTGCTTCGTCAGGGGACTACAAGCCGCCAAAGGAGAAGCCTTACGGAGGTTACGGAGCTGCTCCGCCGCCGCATGAATCTTCCGGTTACGGCGCCGCGCCACGTCCCGGTTACGGACCTCCGCCGAAGCACGGACCTTCAGATTACGGGAGCTACGGTGCTGCGCCTCCACGTCCGGCGCAGTGTAGTTACGGAGCTGCTCCGCCGCAAGGGGTTTCTGAATACGGTGGTTACGGAGCTGTTCCACCGCCTCGTCCGGCGTATTCAGGGCACGGTGGAGTATACGGAGGCTATACTCCTCCTCAGGGATCTTATGGAAGCCCCTTCGCTTCTCTGATTCCTTCTGGTTTTGCTCCGGGGACGGATCCGAACATAGTGGCTTGCTTCCAAGCTGCGGATCAGGACGGAAGTGGGTTCATCGATGACAAGGAGCTTCAAGGGGCTCTCTCCTCGTGTCAACAGAGATTCAGCATGAGAACGGTTCATCTTCTTATGTATCTGTTCACCAACACCAATGCCATGAAGATCGGTGGGTTCTTCTGTATATCCTTGGTGACGTTGTACATAGAAGTTTTCTAGATTCGGACGAGGATTGTTGGTTTGTCAAGTTATATGTATTGCTCTATCTTGTAATGACTTGTGCAATCTCTATGTTGGCAGGACCTAAGGAGTTTACTGCACTTTTCTACAGTCTTCAGAACTGGAGGGTAAGTTTGAGTTTTTGATTGTTTTATGTTTTAGTAGGATAGCAAGATTGGTTGGAGCTGACACTCATGTGATTTGGTTCAGTCTATCTTTGAGAGGTCTGATAAGGATAGGAGCGGAAGGATAGATGTGAGTGAGCTGAGAGATGCGCTTCTGAGCCTTGGTTTCTCAGTTTCTCCTGTGATTTTGGATCTTCTTGTTTCTAAATTTGACAAAAGTGGAGGCAAGAATAGGGCCATTGAGTATGATAATTTCATTGAGTAAGTTATTCGTTTTATACCCTCTTTTTCCTTTTTTTTTTTTTTTTTTTGTTCTGATTGTTGTTGATTATTCTGATTTGGCTTGATGCAGGTGCTGTCTCACTGTTAAGGTACGCCTATCATTTACTATGTTGCTGTATCTCATTCACAAGTCCTGATCATCAACTGTTTACTACACGATGTGGTTTGGCGATATGAGGTTAGTAGTTTTGATTTTGTTTGATGATGGAAAATTGTAGGGACTGACAGAGAAGTTCAAGGAGAAGGACACAGGATACTCAGGGTCAGCTACTTTCACTTACGAATCCTTCATGCTCACTGTCCTCCCCTTCCTCATCGCTTAAGGTTTTACTACAAGTAACCTGTTTGCTCATTTCCAGCTTCTCTTTGTTTTTTAATAGTTGTAATGTTCGTCGCCGTGTGAATGCTATTGTTACACATGGTGTTTTTTCTGGTTTAATTGAAAGTCCAGAGTTTAAAGCAAATGTAAAGATATTGTGCTATATCAAAAAAAATATTGTGCTATAAAAGAACCAAACAACTTATCTAAGTTGATTTTCTTACATCTTTTTTTCAATTTGAAACATATATAAACTTGTAAAGTTATTGTTTCTGTAAAGCCGGCCGTAAGCGTGAGAAGTGTGATGTATAAAACAAACTTGGACTCTATGTCAAAAGCAGATGTTTATTACGTACACGTGTGAGTTCACATTATCCCAATCCATATGTGTAAAGTTTTGATTGTAGCATCTCTGTATTAAAAGTTAAAACCACCTCGTACCCAAGCATGAAAGCGACTATTACTGCTGATAAATTCAACGAGTTAAAGTTATTAGCGCTAATAATACACACAAAAATGAAGTTATTAAACAAACTAGCCCCCAAAATATAATTAAAAATCCCAGATTCTCTAGTAAGGAGGATACAGTGAAACAAAATTTCAACCGGTTTTAGGAAAAAAGGGGATATATGGGAAAAAATGGAACTTACTGTTACGAAAGTCAAAAAAAACAGAAAAAACCGTAATGTTTGAAATTATAAAAGATATGGGACCCGCTGCACTATTTGCACAGTAGATTTTTTCTCTACATATATACGATCGAGTTCGATCGTTTAGAAGCACATCATTCACTCTTCTCTTCTCTTCTCTCTCATAATAATCTTTCTATTAGTCTTAAATATTCTACGGGTATAATATTTTGCCCTTATTTAAATTCTTACGATACAATAAAATTCCAGTTCTTTTCATAACACGTTATCAGCACGATCACTCTGCGATTCGAAATGGATAAGAAAGCAAATGGAACAACAACTAAACAAATTGGTAGAGAAGTTTGCATACCATATAGTGGCACAACGCACACTATACTGAAGGATAAGAGATATTTCTCTACTTTAAAGTCAGTAAAAATGACTATAAACACAATATCAGGTCCTACAGACCTGATCGAAGGAATTGGCAAGGCGAACTTTATGTTGCCTAATGGAACAAAGTTTTCCATAGATAATGCCTTATATTCTCCAAATTCTAAGAGAAATTTGTTGAGTTTCAAAGATATATACCGTCAAGGGTATAACACTCAGTCTGCAACTGAGAATGGAAAGAAGTATTTGTATATAACTTCTGAAAAATCAGGCAAAGGCCTTGTACTGGAAAAATTTCCAGAACTTCCTTCTGGATTGCATCACACTTATATTGATGCTATAGAATCACATCTTGTGATAAAAAGAAATCCAGAAGATGTTACATTATGGCATGATCGCCTTGGTCATCCAGGCACTACAATGATGCGAAAAATCATTGAAAACTCACATGGTCATTCAATAAAAACCCAAGATATATACCAAAGTAATAAAATGACATGTGATGCGTGTGCTCTTGGGAAATTAATCATAAGACCATCACCAACCAAAGTTGACAAAGAATCACCAAAGTTTTTGGAAAGAATCCAAGGTGATATTTGTGGACCAATACATCCACCGTGTGGACCATTCTACTACTTTATGGTATTAATCGATGCATCGAGTAGATGGTCACATGTTTGTTTGTTATCATCTCGAAATATGGCATTTGCGAGATTTCTAACTCAGATAATCAAATTAAGAGCACAGTTCTCAGATTATCCAATTAAAAGAGTTAGATTAGATAACGCTGGTGAATTCACATCCCAAGCTTTTAATGATTATTGTATGGTATCAGGGATTGAAGTAGAGCATTCTGTTGCTCATGTTCATACACAAAATGGTTTGGCAGAATCATTAATTAAACGGCTGCAACTAATTGCAAGGCCATTGATCATGAGATCAAAACTCCCAACCTCTGTATGGGGACATGCTATTTTGCATGCAGAAGCACTAATTCGGATAAGACCAAGTGCATACCATAGATATTCCCCATTACAGTTAGCATTTGGAAAAGAACCAAATATCTCTCATCTAAAAATCTTTGGTTGTGCGGTTTATATTCCAATAGCACCACCACAACGTACAAAGATGGGACCGCAAAGACGGTTGGGAATATATATTGGCTATGATTCTCCATCAATAATAAGATACCTAGAACCACAAACTGGTGATGTGTTTACGGCACGATTTGCCGATTGTCATTTTAATGAGAAAGAATTCCCAACTCTAGGGGGAGACAATAAACAAGTAGGAAAAGAGATCAAATGGAGTGTACCATCGTTATTACACCTTGATCCTCCTACGAAACAGTCAGAACTAGAAGTTCGACGTATCATGCATTTACAAAATATAACAAATCAGCTACCTGATGCATTTGCTGATACCAAAATGGTAACTAAATCACATATACCCGCTGCAAATACTCCTGCTCGTATTGAAATACCACAAAATGGTGGAACGGCAGTTGATACACGTGAATCAGGAACACGTTTAAAGCGCGGTAGACCTATTGGTTCAAAGGATAAACTTCCTAGAAAACGTAAGGAATGTGAAAAGCATGATACTCCCAAAATAACAGAAAATATTTTGGACGAAGAAAATTGTGAATCTAATGACAATATAAAGCATCTTGAATCTGAAGGAAATCATGAGATTTCTATCAATTACATCCATAATGGAAAGATATGGAAACGAAATGAGATGGATGATATTGATGACGTTTTCTCATACCTTTTAGCAAAGGAAATAAATGAAGAAAACGAAGATCCAGAACCAAAGTCTGTATATGAATGTCAAAAGAGACATGACTGGATAAAATGGAAAGATGCAATTCAAGTCGAATTAGATTCGCTTAACAAACGAAATGTATTCGGACCTATTGTGCTCACACCCAAAGATGTAAAACCAGTTGGGTACAAATGGGTATTTGTCCGAAAAAGAAATGAGAAAAACGAGATTACAAGATACAAAGCTCGTCTCGTAGCCCAAGGTTTCTCTCAAAGGCCAGGAATTGATTATGAGGAAACTTATTCTCCTGTCATGGACGCAATCACATTTAGATTCCTGATGAGCCTAGCGGCCAATGAAAATTTAGAAATGCGTCTCATGGATGTCGTTACGGCATATTTATATGGATCATTAGATACTGATATCTATATGAGAATCCCAGATGGATTTAAAATGCCAGAAATTGCAAAGGTCATTATATGGGTTAAAACAATCTGGACGAATGTGGTATAATCGTCTCAGCGAACACTTAACAAAAGAAGGATACACGAATGATCCTATATGCCCTTGTGTTTTCATAAAGAAAACAACATCCGGATTTGTGATAATCGCGGTGTACGGTGATGATCTTAATATTATTGGAACTCAAAACGAAATCCAAAAGGCATCAAACTATCTGAAAGGAGAATTTGAGATGAAAGATCTCGGCCAGACAAAATATTGTCTAGGATTACAAATTGAGCATTCTCAAAAGGGTATATTTGTACACCAGTCTACATATACCAAACGAGTATTGAAACGCTTTAACATGGATAAAGCAACTCCTCTTAGCACCCCGATGGTCGTTAGATCACTTAATGTTGAAAATGATCCGTTTCGACCATCTGAGGAAAATGAAGAAATACTTGGTCCTGAAACTCCATACTTAAGTGCAATTGGAGCTCTTATGTATCTTGCAAATTGTACTCGACCTGACATATCCTTTGCTGTTAATCTTTTAGCGAGATTCAGTTCGTCTCCTACACGAAGACATTGGAATGGAATTAAACATGTCTTTCGTTACCTTCAAGGAACAACTGATTTAGGCTTGTTTTATCCTAAAAGTTCAAAAGGTCAAATGATTGGTTTTGCAGATGCAGGTTATTTGTCAGATCCACACAAAGCTCGATCCCAGACAGGATATGTTTTTACAATTGGAGGCACCGCCATATCTTGGCGTTCTCAGAAGCAGACACTTGTTGCTACTTCTTCAAATCACGCTGAGATCATTGCACTCCATGAAGCAAGTAGAGAATGTGTATGGCTAAGATCAATAAGCCGACACATCTGTTCAAACAGTGGGATTAACGAAAATACGGAGCCAACTATTCTATATGAAGATAACGCGGCATGTGTTGCTCAAACGAAGGAAGGATATATCAAAAGCGATAGAACCAAACATATACCTCCGAAGTTCTTCTCATACACTCAAGAGCTCGAGAAGAATAAAGAGATTGAAGTAAGATATGTTCGATCATGCGACAATGCAGCCGACCTCTTCACAAAATCATTCCCTACCTCGGTATTCAGAAAACACATCCATAACATTGGAATGCGTCATCTGAAGGATCTATGACTGCTTATTCGAGGGGGAGCTTACGTAGTTGTACTCTTTTTACCTTACTATGGTTTTTCCCATTGGGTTTTCCAGGAAAGGTTTTTAACGAGACAACAAAGACGTTAAGCGAGAGCGGATAGTGACACCGGCCCCCAAGGGGGAGTGTTACGAAAGTCAACAAAAACAGAAAGAGCCGTAATGTTTGAAATTATAAAAGATATGGGGTCCGCTGCACTATTTGCACAGTAGGTTTTTTCTCTATATATACGATCGAGTTCGATCGTTTAGAAGCACATCATTCACTCTTCTCTTCTCTCTGATAATAATCTTTCTATCAGTATTAAATATTCTACGGGTATAATATTTTGCCCTTATTTAAATTCCTGCGATACAATAAAATTCCAGTTCTTTTTATAACACTTACCTAATTTTAATTTTTAGGATTATTATCTTTATGAATGCAAAAGGATAAGAAAAAGCTTGACACGTGGGCGAATCGTGGAGGGTCGTTGGAAAACAGAGCAGCGGGGGGGGTTTTTGGATTGATAAAACCAAAACAACGACGGTGTGAACCGGCTTTCAAATATCATCTCTCTGCCGTCTTTTCGATCGCTCTTTTTGCATTTTCAACGGCTGCGATTTCCTCTCTCTCCGCAACCAAACCCACCTTCCAAGGTTTTCCCTCTCTCTCTCTCTCTCTCTCTCTCTCCAAAATCTTCATCTTTGGGGGCATCTCCAGGTTCCCTAGTTTTTTTTTCCAAAGTCGTCACCTTTGTTCATTTCTTCGATTCTTTTATCGGTTTTCGTTAGAGATTATTGTTGAATTTTGGTTCTTGGTTGTTGAACAATCTATTACTTTTGATGATTTTCACTCCAAAGTCGGTTCCTTTTTCTCCCCCCTCAAGTTAGTTAGATCATGCATCATCGTGTCCTATCTTCATTTTTGGTTTAATGCTCACGCCTTCCCTCTTTTTGCAGGAACCTCGATTCTACACGCAAGAGTCTCTCCTTTGGTTGTTTGTGTGTTTTATAAAGGTTGATACTTTTTATATATTAATGGGGTCTAATGAGCCTGATCCAGATGCTCTTCGTTGGGGTCTCCTCGATCTCCAAGTTTGCACGCTCACAAACGCTGGCTCTTGCGGCAGCGTGACGCGTTACGAGGCGGAACCTGTCGCTCAAGGCTACGTTAGAGAAGGCTACAACCAGCCTCTCACTGGTAATTATGCAGACAATGATGCGGTTATAGCTCAGTTTTACCAGGACGAGTTGTCTAGAGTTGAACGAGCTGAAGAAGAGTCTCATCTGAGGCCTAGTCGGATCTCTGTTGCTTCACAAGAGTGGCCTCATCACCCTGTTCAAGGGGAAGCTGTTGATATTAGTGACATGGAGGATAAGAATGTTGCAAGGACGGCTCGTGATGATGATGATGATGACTCGGATTGTTCTGTGGAGATAGAGGAAGAGTCTTGGTCTTTGGATTCTGAGGTTGGGAAGCGAATGAACCAAATGATACCTATTGCTGTAAGTACTTACATCTTCTTTTGTGAATGTTCCAATATAAACTCTTCAGAAGAAATGTATTTAAGTTTAAAAAAAAAAAAAAAAAAAATCTTGATGTTGTTGTGTTGCAGCATGTGCCGAAAATCAACGGGGAGTTACCGTCAGAGGATGAGCAGGTTTCTGATCATGAACGGCTTTTTCAGAGGTATGTTTATAGTTCTGATCTCAAATACAATCTAGAGAAAGTTGCTTGTAACAGCCAACATCTCTGTGGTTATGGGTTTGTTGTATGAGATTTTTGTGGTCTTGTTAGTTTCTGCTAAGAGTCCAAAAGAACATTTTTTTACATTATTGTTACTTTTTGCAATCAATCTATAGATTTATTTGGATATTTGAGAAATCTCTTATGGCAGTTATATATTATATAGATTACAGCTTTATGGCTTAGTGGAGAACAAGATAGAAGGAGATGGGAACTGCCAGGTTTATTTTTTCTCTTCTTCTCGTTTCTAGTTTATGGTGTTTGCAAATGAAATTTCTAGCATTATGTGACTGGTTTTATATATATTTTCTCAGTTTCGGTCACTGTCAGATCAGCTATACCGCTCTTCAGAGCATCATAATTTTGTCAGGGAACAAGTTGTCAATCAGGTTGAGATATATTGTATCGAGAAAATCTAGCTCCCTCCATTTCAGCTTACCCTTGATGATTTTTACATTCTCTCATATATATTGTTTCAGCTTGCGTATAACAGAGAGATGTATGAAGGTTATGTTCCAATGGCTTACACCGACTATCTTAAAACAATGAAACGGTTTGAAACTCTCGTCTTTTTTTTTTTATATCATCTTTTTCCACTGATGTGTATTGTGTTAGCTTATTTATTACCATTAATTATTGGCAACATAGGAATGGAGAATGGGGTGATCACGTTACGCTTCAGGCTGCTGCGGATTGGGTACTTACACAATCTAAACTCTTCCATAGTTTGTATAATTTTTGAAGAAAGAATCTTTAGGGGCTTAAGACATATGAAATGAGATTTGGCATTTTGTTTTTTGGTGTTTTTGGCAGTATGGTGTTAGGATGTTTGTGATAACTTCATTCAAGGATACATGTTACATTGAGATCTTGCCTCATTTGCAGAAGTCTAATCGCCGTAAGTTTCTTCTCAATGTTGTTCTATTTAGTAACAATCCTTTTTCCTTCGTAATAATAATTCATGTGTTTGGCTGGCTTGTGAATCAGTTATATGTTTAAGCTTCTGGGCTGAGGTTCATTACAATTCAATCTATCCTGAAGGAGGTTTGTGATACTTCTTATATGATATAAACAGCCATGGATTATGATGTTAGGTAGGGATACAAGTAGTTGATGTATTGAGTTTTAATCTTTCTTCTGTTGTTGGAACTTTTGTGTAGAGCTGCCGGTACCAGAGGGAGAGAAGAAGAAGAAATATTGGGTTTTCTGAGCTCTGTTTCTTCTGATGGGGAGCACAAATTAGTTGAAGTCTGAAAAATAATATTTAACATGTTTATTCTTGTTACTAACTAGTTCTAGAGAACAATATGCTCTTGTACTTGAACATAATCCCGTTGAGGCATTAACCTTAGACTTATAGCATTCTCATCTGTTTTTGTTTTTAAGATTTACTTTTATAGATGTGGTAATAAATAAATAGAGGAAGGTTATAGCTCTTTGCTTACCAAAAAACTTAACCTCTATATGTGAAAAAGATGCCAAAAACGTTTGATTATGCGATATTCAGTATCTGGTAATAACTATGGAGAAAACAGAACAATTTACAAATTACTAATCCACTGTGCTTCAAAACTAGGAGGCGTTCCCAAAAC
This sequence comes from Brassica oleracea var. oleracea, assembly GCF_000695525.1. Lineage (NCBI taxonomy): Eukaryota > Viridiplantae > Streptophyta > Magnoliopsida > Brassicales > Brassicaceae > Brassica > Brassica oleracea. The sequence goes on from NC_027750.1 coordinate 805,878, forward strand.
TAAGAACAATCAGGACAGTCTTGAGACTGTTAGTTTCAACTGATGGAATCATCCTCTATCATATCCCAGTTAACGAAATGCGCTTTGTGGCCACCGATAGCTTCTTGTCTCTGGTTATCTCTCTATAGCTGCAAAGGGAACAAGATACATAGACAGTGATTGTTTTCAAGACAGTTATTCAGAATCAAGATCCAAGATATAAGATACTTCACCTGTATTGTTGGCATTTTCTGTGCCCCCCCTCCCCCCCAACACAGACTCACGACCGAGAAGCCTAACTTGTTACTTGAACGAAGCGAGGCCCATCAGAAATGTTTAGTAGTTTCGTAAAATGGACATCATCATCTATTTGAGAAAATGAGAAGGAATACGTCAGAAAACGTCATTAAATAGGAGACTTTTCTTATGGTTTTCCAGAGTTAAGTGTGTTGTGTTGTGTTGTTTTTATTATATAGTCAGACTCACGATCAATTAATATACTTTAGAAAATTTCATAGTAGTAGCATATACATAATACATTGTATATATGGCATATATAGTACAATAACTTGATGAAGATTTGTACTATGAATGGACAGGACAGCTACCATAAGTTTATTATCTACCATGTGATATGTGTCCTTTACATTTTATTGGCACAACATGGTTCTACGTGTCTGATTCTGTTTCACTTTCTTCATTTTGGCATAATTAAATTATATTATTGAATATTTTGTTATACATCTTGTATTCCACAGAGGTTTAATTTCACCAATCAAAGATTTATAATATTTTATTTTCTAGATTTTATTAATGTTCGGAAACCATTAAAAATACAAGCGTTTATTTTCCATTTTTATCATTCGTATGCAAAAAAAGGAAAAGAAACGAGAACCCTAGACTAGACATCATTCCCTCAGTCTATGCAAAACATAGAAATAGCTATATAAGTGAATGTATATGTGTTGTGAAGTCATGTGGCCCCCGTAATTAAATTAATTGTTTCTAGAGGATGTTTTTTCACAAAAGTTTCTAGAGGATGTTGATTATTTTTGGTATAATAGTTTTCACCTCCAATAAATTTGTGTTCGAAGCTAGTTCTATATGCTGCTCCCACTAATTCATGTATATACTATCATTTTACTTATACGATATAAGATACTACTATTTTGTTTTTATTTTTGTACTCCAATAAACTAATACTATAGTTCTGTATGTATAAGTATACAAGATTGACTCCTTTCCAGTTGACTGACATTTGTAAGTTGTGGTAAAGAAACTCAAATATCGTATACTAGGAACCCCACGAATTTTCAACTAGTTTTGTTTAGAAAATCATAGAACACTCAATTGGCGAAATTATTTTATGAAACAACTAATTAACGTGTGCATAATCTTTGGTTTTGATGATATATAGATAGTAACCTACTTACTCAGAGAGATTTGAGAAGCGACTGGGAACAATATATTGTGATGAACCCAAATCATCACCAATACTTTTGACATTTTACTCTTGCTATTTAATTTGCTTTTCATCAGTAATGCCAAAAGACAAACCAGCTCAAATTTGTCCTTAATTGCGTGCCCTACATGACTCAATCTCTTTAGATTCTCCATCTCTCCAATGGCTTTTTGTGGAGCACATTTTCTTCCTTCACTGAATTCATTCCGTTAGTGTTTTGATGCGATGCATATATTTGTATGTCTAATTTTTTTATGGAATTGTTTTCACTTTACCAATATAACCAAGAGCGATCATATAGGAAATTTCAAGGCTATAAACTTGATGAATATACTAACGAGGAGAATAAATTGATTTAACTAGTTTTGATATCGGACCACAGCCCAATTGACCTTTCTCACACAAAATTAAATATTTAAGCGAAAGTGTGTTCACATGCTCTCTTTTTATTTTTGTTTCAGGAATATAGATACAAACCGGAAGGGAAGAGACAAATCTTTCTCAAGTTGAGCCACTTAAAAACAAAGTTATATATAGTACAAATCTTTCTCAAGTTGAGCCACTTAAAAACAAAGTTATGGTACAATGTACAACACTCCATCATGTTTGATTTGATTTGGCATAAAAACCTTATTTATAATATTACAAATTTAGAACAATGATAGTGAATAGAGTACAAGTGATAACTCAGAAATAGAAGCTGAAACAATAGTAAATAAGTGTTAGTACAAGAGAGTTGTGGAAGACAATATATAAAATGTCTAGAGACGAGCTTTATATACTTATAAGAGATAGTAAAACCATTTAAACTGCCCCAAGTAGTATTCGATTTGTGTTCAATATCTTGTTGTTCTTGATCATTGCATCACAGATAAGGACCCCGATGATTTGAATATGGACTACAGAGTATCATATCCTGGAAATACAGTTCAGATATTGCATACCTTTATATCCATTCATCAATACACAAGCTAAGATCAAATACAAAATAGTTTCCATTTCATTTGAATTATAACGTAACGCCCAAATACAGTTCAGATATTGCATACAGCTTTAATACAGTTCAGCTTTATATTCAACACACAAAAATAAAGATCAAAAGTAATAAAGAGATAATCGAGTTTCTACCGTTTTCTTACCCAAGATCCAGACTTCATGTAATAATATAAGTGGTTTCTTTCTGTAGCTTTAGGTATTTGGTAGCCGTCTGTTGTTGATGCAGCATCATCAAGATTCTCATATATACATATCAAAACCCTAATTAATAAGATTAGGGGTTTTTCAATTTCCATGTGAATCTTGATGGTGCTGCACCTACAAAAAACGACTGATGAACTTTCCCCACGGATCCTCCGAGAGCCTGTATCAGATTCACACACACACAAGAAATAGATTGTACGAATTAATGGAACAAATGTAAAGTTGATTGAACAATCAGAAATATAATCGCAAACTAAATCAGTAGAAAAAGATCTGGTTAATCTCCCCGATAACTATATACTCTGAGAAGATGAAATATGAAGAAGAAACAAGGAGAAAAGCAGTCTGAGATGAAGCAAGTAGATATAGGTGTGAAGTATAGAGAATACGTTCCAGAATCCAAGGGCTGACGTGTCAACCTGTAAATGTTTTTCGTCGTAGAAAAAAAATACGGAATATTCTGTTTTAGACCATAAGAAATTACAAAAAATAATCAATTTAGGGACCAATATATTGAAAACGAAACATAATTCCGGGAAAAAATATGCGATGATTGTTGAAGAACGAAGCATATAGGTAGAAGATATATTAAATTAATATACAATACTGACTGGTTAGTTATGTTCCGATCTGTCGACCCGTACAGATTCAGACACAACAAACCAATCTTGTACATTTCTAGCATAAATGCTTAACAGAATTTTAAAATTATTTATTTACGATTGAAGAGTACGTATACATGCATATATATATATATATGTCTATATTTATAAGCAGACGACTAGTTAGAGAGAAGGAGTGAAAGGGGCAAGTGAAGAAGAAGCTCGGAGTGAGTATTTATAGAGACGCAATAGCTTAGGTAAACTAACTAAACCGAAAGGAACCGAACCATGTTGATGGTTTCTTGATGGTATGGTTGATTGTCTCTAAACCTAAAACTTTATTTGGATTCTAGCCCTACAAATTCTTTAGTTACCAAGTATCATCAAATCATATACAAATTATAATCCTTTTTTTTTTGAGAAAAATAGAAATTTCTTTTATATATATACATAAAATTTGTGTGTAAGTATTGTCATAATTTTATTTGAATATTTAATATGATGCGGTGTTTACATGTAGTTTATAGTTAGACTATGCGTTCATCCATGAGATTAAATATTGCGACTTAGCGAGTGTTCCCACACTGCAAAAATATTGGTCTTGGCGAATGATGAACTGATAAGTTCAGCACGTTCTCCCAAAAAGGATGATCACTGTGCTATATATTAATTTCCTAAAATATATAAATCCATGAATAAATTTAAACGAAGGTCTTGATTTGCATCTCTGATAAAAAGACTTCGTTACAAAATTTCTGGGATAGTGTAACAAACAAATTGTTTCCAGATGATGGTGGGTTTTAACTTATCGTCTCGAGTCTCAACCAAACAAGAGTATACACAATTAACTACCAACTATATAACATTATAAGCATTAGATAAACAACAATGTTTAATATATACTTAGTAAATATATCCATTGACTTGGAAATGAGTGTGTATATACGTAAAGTGCTCAGGCAAGTTGATAAACATAGTACACTACACATCAACAAAGAGAGATTCCTTGTCTCCTACACTTTCACCTGAAGATCATCAAAAGCCACAACCTATATAAAATTAGAAACAAAAACCACTATGTATATTACCATTTTCATTATATATGTTAGAAAACATTAATAAGTTTATTAGTTTTAAAACTAAAAAACGTAAACGGACAAAAATGTGCTTCATTCTCATGGATCCCACAATTTTCGTTTCTCTCTTTTGCCATGAAAGTAATGTCTTTCTCATAAAGCTGGTATATTTTTATTTTTGAAGCTCTGCTGATGTGTAAAACTTAATACTAGTAACAGTATTAACAAAATAATATTAACAATGACAAAAAAATTGTATTAACTATTGCCGATTAATTTCGGATCTTAGAATAATAATACAAAATGTAATGACCGAATAAAATCTGGACAAAAAATAGTAGTGACAAAATGAGCTATTATTTTATCATGATTTAAAAAATCATAGCAATGAAGTTATTTTGGGATTAGTTAATGTATATATTTTATATTACTGTAAGGTTATTAATTGCTTAATTTATAAATAACTTAAAAATATAAAAAAATATTATATACAACTTTGCAAAAAATGATATACAATATGATTTAATCAATTTATAAAAAAAATTAGATAACACTGCAAGAATTTATAACAATAAATCATTCATAAGTTTAGACTGCTATACGTTTTGTTGCTTGTGCCTTACTAAATATTTATGTTTGGATAAAGTGCTGAGCTATAATATAATTAATTACTCGTACAATGATAAAAAACTAAATGCAGTAAATTATCAATTGTGTGCTGTTTTTTTTTTTGAAAAACAATTTATGTGTTGTTTCATATTAAACATGCGATTTATTGTGGAGTTTTTGGGTATTTAATAAAATCTCAAAGCACTTTGATAACATATAGTCAGGCCCGTTTCAACATAAATTTCGATATCTAAAATATTACAAAATCTAAAAATATAACTAATAATTTTAGTAAAACATATATAATATAAATAACTTAAGATACTTTAATCTAATAACTTAAAATACTATATTACTTTATTATTATCCAAATTCCAAACAAATATAGCATATATTAAAAGAGAGTAGGTTATAAAATTATTAGATTTGGTGATGGACCTAAGACTAGGACGGTCGCACCATTTATACTATATAGTATGCTGGCCTTGCATATAATATAATCAAATTAAGTCTTTTAATTGTCTTCTGTATCCAGTTTTAAAAGAACCCAAAATATTATGCATCTATATATGATCCATGTTCAAACTCCAGTATTTAGTATTCTTTGTAAGTAAGACATACAAAATTGTTAGAAATACTCAATTTTTTATCAGCTATCCGTTTCACTATATCAAGTTCTATTCGATGAGATAATTCTCCGGACAACATTAAATCGTTCTTATCTATATGAAAATATAGAATGCTTCTGATTTTAGTTCTTTTTTTCTAAGGAATCCGCCTGGGCAAATTTTTTTTTTTAAACATTTAACAGTTGTCAATACAAAAGAACTTTGCAGACAATTATTTTCTTATCTACCCATATCATGGCAGACAACCTGGTACATTTGCATCGGTCCACGTTTCCATAGGTTAATGTTTGGTTTTATATTCCATGCTCCAGTATTTTCTACTAACAAATTTTCATAGAAAAAATTTAATATAGTATTTTCCCCTCTTTAGATATGACTTTTTTGAGTCATTAAATGGTCTATTAGGTCAAGAGTACTCAAAACTCGATCAAGAGAAATCACAATGTGAAAGTATACATATACGGTATTGGATATATATATCTTTTCCAATATGCTGGAACCCCTCGAAATTTACAAAATAATAAACAAACGTAAGTTTTATGCATGATATCTTGCATATTTGCATTGTTTTATCCATTCATTCATAAACATTTTCATCATAGAGATTAGGATTTAGACATGTTTAGGTTGCATTTTGCATACATGAGTCTCTATTAGATACTGGAGTGCCACATGGAGTTCTTGGGGACATTTGGATGCATTTGGAGCTCAAAGGAGGTGAAATAGGTGATCATTAAACGAGCAGGGCATGGGAGCGACCTCCCGGAGCGACATCACGAAGTCGCTGTGTCCCACCTCTCAGAGCGACCTTCCTAAAGCGATGCCATGAAGTCGCTCGCGTTCTCGTTACTCCGAACCGTCTTAGATGACCCTGGAGCGACCTCTCAGAGCGACCTACCAAGGTCGCTCCCGATC
>NC_027750.1:813222-814023 GCF_000695525.1 Brassica oleracea var. oleracea
GAAATAGGTGATCATTAAACGAGCAGAGCATGGGAGCGACCTCCCGGAGCGACATCACGAAGTCGCTGTGTCCCACCTCTCAGAGCGACCTTCCTAAAGCGACGCCATGAAGTCGCTCGCGTTCTCGTTACTCCGAACCGTCTTAGATGACCCTGGAGCGACCTCTCAGAGCGACCTACCAAGGTCGCTCCCGATCCAGAGCGACCCGTTGGAGCGACACACCAAAGTCGCTCGCGACCTCTCACCCGGAGACACCAAAAATCGGCCTTGGAGCGACTTCCCGGAGCGACACCTGCAAGTCGCTCCGTGTTACTTTGCTGCCGAAAATCATGATTTCCCGAGGACCTTTTTGCAATTTATTTTGGACGTTTTGCACTTGGAAAAACCTATGTTTTAAACATCTTTTGTAGCCACCAGGCAGACTATCTTTTGATCTATTGAGAGATACACAAAAACTCTCTTGAGAAGTTCATCTCTTGGATTTTGATTGTTATGTTCTTGTGTTCTTGTTGATTTCTTATCTATTTCTCTACATGATTAATCTGAAATCCAATATGAGTTTAAGAGGAATCATGGAGATTAGTGAGTAATCACCTTTTGAATTCATGGGTTAGGGAGATTAAGGGTGATTAGGTTAGTTCTAGGATGTTTTAGTGTAGATCATTCTTGTTCCTTGCTAGTAGAGTATTCTTAATGCATCTTCTGAGTTGGCCACTCAAAAGTTGATCAATAGGCATTTCCCACCCAAAAGGTGTTTGATGAAATGCCTGAGACAACTCTCCTAGGCTTTTAGTATACTTT
>NC_027750.1:818053-839095 GCF_000695525.1 Brassica oleracea var. oleracea
TCCTAGGCTTTTAGTATACTTTGCCAAAGACATTTGTTGTTAAAGATGCTAAGATAGCTAATAGACTTGTTAGTAATGATTGCTTTCATATTATTCAACCAAAGACATTTGATGTTTGAGATATGTTAGCAAATGAGCATTCATCTAGACATAGAGCTTGCTTAGAATTGTGTCTAGGCTTAAGGTTGATAGTTTGATTGATCATTTGTCATCCTTAGTTCGATACTTGATCACCCAAGGTCTAATCTCTATATGCCCATGAGTTCTCTTTTCCCTTAGTCAAGAAAGTATCATTCTGTTATTGCTTTCTAGTTTTAGTCATAGCTTAAAACCCATCTAAATTATTGGTTGCACTTAGATTAAGTGAGTACTTGCATTCTCGGTGCTTTGATATCCCTCAGAACTGGTTCGACAATCACTATATTACAACATTTGTCTTAGGAGCCTTGAAAACTCCTAATATCAATGCACCAGTCTGAACTATGCATTAATTCAAGTTGGTACTGAGATAGCATATAGTTTTTTCGTTTATTTGTTCTATAAAACTCTTTTCTCGAATCTTGACAGCAAAATTAGTAATTCTAAAGCAAACTTTATTTAAAAGATTTTAGTTTTGTAGATGTGCTAATGAAAAAACAAAAACCAAAACCAAAAACAAAAACAAAAACAAAAACAAAAGTCATAAACAATCATCACCCATATCTACGGTGGCGGAGGTAGGTTGTAACCAGGGGTCACATGACCCCTATGGATTTTTCAAAAAAAAAAAAATAACTTGCATTTTCCTTTGAAAACCTGATGAAATGCTGAAAATTTAACAAATTGACCCCTGTAAAATGTTGTTTTTAACAGATTGACCCCTGTAAAACAGTCTGCTGCCTCCGCCACTGCATATCTATCTACAACCACAGCCTATTCCTTTGACGATAACTAATCTTACAAGTAAACCAAATATTTCAATTTCTAGCCAAAATTGTATTTCCATTAAAACAACTCTTGAAATTTGAAGTTCTAAAATAATTTATCTGAGTATAAACTTAATTATTTTCCTTTTCGAGTGAAATTTTTATTAGGCCATACAAATTTGTGTACTACGAATATTCCTTGTTTTTTTTTTTCCATCTTGCTTAATCAGTGACTTTAGATCAATTACATGTGTCCACATGGGAACATGAATGCTTATAACTAAACCAAATGATTACTATTTTTAAACTTCGTAACCTGTCTGGAAGGGCATCGTTTTATGTTTTATATATATTATTACTACCTAAGCAAGACCTTGACAAATTGTAATCTACTTTTACCAGCAAAGTGATGTTTATTTTATCATAATGTTTACCCGTACGTCATGGACTCATGGTATTTCTAATTTTCTCCATAAAATCTGGAGCTTCCGGTTTACTGAATAACAATGCTATGTAAAAGATGAAGAATACTACTGAACAATTTTTCCATCATATTATTTATATATGTACTAGCGTACTAGGATATGGTTGGATATAATGAATACTTTTAAAATAATAGTAGGGTCAAATGATGAATACAGTTCCGCTAGATTGTTTTGCTCCAAAACTGTGGGCTGGTTAAAGATTTTTTTATTGATATCAATCCGTCATTAGGTCATCTAAACATTGTGACTTGGATCTCACGTGGAATGAACGTAACCTTCAGATATTCTAATTTTTTTTAAAGTTGAAGACAATATATTGAGAAAGAAAAAACAGTATAAATCAACTAAAAGTATTCGCACTTAATTTTTTAAAGCATGGTCTAATCATAAAGTTAAAACTAGCAATATAATTTAATGGAGAAACCCCTTAACTAGGAGCATATCCATTTCAGACCCTGAATAATATGGATATTAGCGTATACCTCAATAAAAATGTTTAAAACTTTGGACTTTAAAAATAACTTTTCATCTGGGATGAAAATAATCCCCCTTAATAACCATATAACAGCGTCAAAACCCTAAACGACCATTACATGAAAAGCTGTGTTTTGGTAAAGCTACAAACATGCCAAATAGTATGGTTTTTATTGGAAAACATCAGGAAACTGAATAAAAAAGCCCTAAAGGGACAAAAAGATACTATTAGATTAATTTCGATTGGAAGTCTGAGTTTGACACTATTCAAATAAAGTAAATTCTAAATCAGATTTATCTCTGATCTATTTATTGTTAACTGATTTTAATTTTCAGTTACACTCTAGTAACATTGTAGAGAAACATGGCTTCCATATTCATTGGCTAAACTTCAAAGCTATTATTAATCAATCAATGGAAGGTAAATGAAAAGAGTTCTTCTAGTATGCGAGTGAGCTTAACCGAATAAGCTTATGTTTTGGGCCCAAAACTGAAATATGGGCCTGGTCCTGGGCCTGAGCCTCTATCCTTTTTTCCGTGTGTGTGGGCCTTAACATCTCAACAACCTTTTAGGGTTTCTTACACTTAATCATTAACATTCGACGGCGAAGAAAACAACACTACGATTTTCAGATATTATTATTATTACTTTTTTCGAAATTCGCAGCTTCGTGAAACAAGGTAAGACGAATCAATTTGTTCATGTAATTCTCCGTTTCATCGATTGATTTCTCGGGAAGACCAAGTGTTTGTGGTTTTATTGAATTTTTGGGATTTTTTTTTTGTTTGTGGTTTAACCTAATTTAATGCTTGTTTTGTGTGAAGAAGAGACGAATCAAAAGATGGCGACGAAAGAAGGGAGCAGGATATTCGTCGGTGGGTTATCTCCGGAGGTGACAGAGAGAGACCTTCAGCGAACTTTTGGCCGATTCGGTGACATTCTAGATTGTCAGGTACTTTTATCTATTTAATTATCTTAAAACTTAAAGAGATGTTTTATCTATAAAATTTTAAGCTGTCTGAGGACTTATAGGTACATTAAAGCTCTGTTTTTTTTTTTTTTTTTTTGATAGAATTGAACATGATCTGTGATGATTTTTGGACCTTTTGGGTTATTGTTGCTTGTTGATTTGTGAAAAAAATAGTACTTGGAGTAGCCATTAGATGAATAAGAGTGGAAATTTTATAACTTTTATTCTCACACATTGAATTTCTTCTCTTTTGTTTCCTGGATGCTGGTAATATTCAACTAAAACACTGTAATTGATGAATTAGGGATGACATTGATCAGAACTACATGGTTCAAGTTGAGATACTGCTCTCTGATAAATTAAAGTACCTGAGAATATAGGAAACACAGTAGTGATTGAGTCTCTGAGAAAAAAAAATGATGTCCTCTGTTTTGGGTTTTGTTTCACGAGGTTGAGACTGTGGTAACGGGTTACTTCAGTTTCTTCTAGTGTAGTCTCTGACTTCTCTAAGTATGCTACACTGGGTTACTGGTTCCTTCCTGAAATTATCTGCCTCTTATTTTCTGAGTCGAGATTCTGGTTAACAAGGTTAGGAAGAAGCGCTTCTGTCTTGTCTTGTTTGTTAGCTCGTGCTGGGATTCCTGACTTGATTTTGAGTGGTGAATTGAAGATGCTACTCAGTTTAGGCCAGTGTCACCTTTGCCCTTCTGGTGGATGAAGATACATAGTATCCCCTCGCAGTCATTCACATACCAAACACTTTGTAGCATCGACGTCTGGATAAGCCCAGTCCGCATCTCAGCTGTCCTGTTGCAAGATTTCCATTTCTTCCTGATACCTTGAGCCCCAGTGCTGACGTTGGAACTGCAGAACGAAAGACTCCATTGATTTTAACTTTTCCTTTCATTTTCCAAGCCTAACATCATACCCTTATATATACCCTTATATATAAATACACGCCCAACTAAAATGATTCTTGTGCGTAGGCTACACATTTTTAGATCTCATACCCCAGTTCTTTGCGCTTATCTTTTCCCCATGTTTCTGAAATCTGATAAAGTTCGTTGTGTGAGATGGAGTTATGTGTTTCTGATCTGTGGGCTTTGGGGCTATGCAACGAGTTGTCAGCTCCAGGAGAACTGAACTGAATGACTTAAGCTGGATCAATGCCAGATGATATCTGCATATTGAGAAGAAACCGATGTTTGATCAGGAATACTGTGTACTCTTAGTTCAGTGGCTTCCTTCTGTCTATAAACTTCTTCTCTTTAAAGTTGTTGAAAATAGGGATTGACTAGTAGATTCGTTTAGGGGATGAATTCACGGAGCTGTCATTTTGGACTGAGGAAGAAATGTTAGTGGTGTGCTGCTTCATTTTCTGTGGATCTCTAGTTGTTTTGCTCTGAAGTGGAGATTGAATGATAATTTAGTACTGCACAAAAGACAGGGTCGATGTTATGCAGTAGACCGTTAAACAGATGGACTTGATATGATCTTTCAGATTTTGCATATGTTTGATTTTCTACTGCCCTTCTGATCAGTTTCTAGCATATACTTTTGGGAAAATCAGCTTTTGTGGTGTGGTGTGTTGTGTATAGATCATGATGGAAAGAGACACCGGTCGTTCACGTGGATTTGGGTTTATTACCTTTGCTGATCGCCGTGCTATGGACGAGTCCATCAGAGAGATGCATGGAAGGGACTTTGGTGATCGGGTCATCTCAGTGAACAGAGCTGAACCGAAAATGGGAGGGAGAGATGATGGGGAAAGTCATGGCTCTAGAGGTGGTGGCAGAGACGGTGGGTACTCATTGGCTGGAAAGGGAAGCTTTGGTGGCGGTGGCCGTGTTGGTGAAGATGAGTGCTTCAAATGTGGACGTGTTGGGCATTGGGCCCGTGACTGCCCGTCTGCTACTGGTGGTCGTGGTGGACCCGTTGGTGGCTTTTCTTCCCGTGCTGCGTATGGAGGATCTGATGGACGTGTGGACCGTTATGCTGACCGTGAGCGATATGTGGACCGTGAACGTTACATAGATGATCGATATGATGGTGGTGCTCCACGCTTTGGTGCTAGGGACAGGTTTGACAGCAGAGAAGCTTACATCCCCCGTGATCGCTACGCCAGTGACAGGTTATATATTCTCTATAACTGTGTTTACAGATATTCACATTCAGATTGTCTTACTTTTGTTGCGTTGCATGACGTATTTACTCATGTTACAGGTATGCAGCCCCGGTTGATCGGTTTGCAGGTGGGGATAGGTACAGCCGTGGATCAGACCGTTACCCCCCAGCGAGTTATGAGAAACCCAGGTCCTTTGAGAGGGACTTAGTCCCAAGTGCAGGCAGTGACAGGTACGGTGGTGGTAGAGCTGGCGGGCCTATTCGTGGAGGAGACGAGGGAAGAGGGTTTAGAAGCAGAGCCAGTGGTCCGTATGAGAGGCCGAGCCGAAGCAGTGGTGGTGGCGGTGGTTATCCATCGTCCGGTACTTTAGACCGTTACTAAGGCATGAATGAAGAAGTGAATGATGCTGGGTTTAGGGTTATTTACACTCACTCTTGTGTGTGTGCGTATGTGGTAATGGATATCTCTGTAATCGTTCTTATATGTAAAGACTCCTTTCATACTATGTTAGTTTGGAGAACTGTTAGCTTTGTATCATGATATTTTATTTGGTTTGTTCTGGTACAATTACAATGACTTTGAGCTTCGAGTTTTGTGTTGTGTTTAAACCATACACATCCTGAGTAGTAAGTAGTTCTCACATTCTCTAAGTCTAAGCCATGAGGTGCCTCCTACTCATCTTTTGGGGATTTCTTCTTATTTTGCAGCTCCTTTGACTTTTGGGTTTCAGTTTTCATTACGTTTCTCTATCTTATTATGAAGGGCTTTTTGGAAAAGTGACTCAAAAAGCTGGGAAGACTTTCCAGACGCCTTATTATAAGTCGTCTAATAAGTCGTCCAGATGGAAGACTTTCCAGACGACTTAATTAAGTCGTCCGATAAGTCGTCCAGCTGGGAAGACTTTCCAGACGCCTTATTATAAGTCGTCTAATAAGTCGTCCAGATGGAAGACTTTCCAGACGACTTAATTAAGTCGTCCGATAAGTCGTCCAGCTGGGAAGACTTTCCAGACGCCTTATTATAAGTCGTCTAATAAGTCGTCCAGATGGAAGACTTTCCAGACGACTTAATTAAGTCGTCCGATAAGTCGTCCAGCTGGGAAGACTTTCCAGACGCCTTATTATAAGTCGTCTAATAAGTCGTCCAGATGGAAGACTTTCCAGACGACTTAATTAAGTCGTCCGATAAGTCGTCCAGCTGGGAAGACTTTCCAGACGCCTTATTATAAGTCGTCTAATAAGTCGTCCAGATGGAAGACTTTCCAGACGACTTAATTAAGTCGTCCGATAAGTCGTCCAGCTGGGAAGACTTTCCAGACGCCTTATTATAAGTCGTCTAATAAGTCGTCCAGATGGAAGACTTTCCAGACGACTTAATTAAGTCGTCCGATAAGTCGTCCAGCTGGGAAGACTTTCCAGACGCCTTATTATAAGTCGTCTAATAAGTCGTCCAGATGGAAGACTTTCCAGACGACTTAATTAAGTCGTCCGATAAGTCGTCCAGCTGGGAAGACTTTCCAGACGCCTTATTATAAGTCGTCTAATAAGTCGTCCAGATGGAAGACTTTCCAGACGACTTAATTAAGTCGTCCGATAAGTCGTCCAGCTGGGAAGACTTTCCAGACGCCTTATTATAAGTCGTCTAATAAGTCGTCCAGATGGAAGACTTTCCAGACGACTTAATTAAGTCGTCCGATAAGTCGTCCAGCTGGGAAGACTTTCCAGACGCCTTATTATAAGTCGTCTAATAAGTCGTCCAGATGGAAGACTTTCCAGACGACTTAATTAAGTCGTCCGATAAGTCGTCCAGCTGGGAAGACTTTCCAGACGCCTTATTATAAGTCGTCTAATAAGTCGTCCAGATGGAAGACTTTCCAGACGACTTAATTAAGTCGTCCGATAAGTCGTCCAGCTGGGAAGACTTTCCAGACGCCTTATTATAAGTCGTCTAATAAGTCGTCCAGATGGAAGACTTTCCAGACGACTTAATTAAGTCGTCCGATAAGTCGTCCAGCTGGGAAGACTTTCCAGACGCCTTATTATAAGTCGTCTAATAAGTCGTCCAGATGGAAGACTTTCCAGACGACTTAATTAAGTCGTCCGATAAGTCGTCCAGCTGGGAAGACTTTCCAGACGCCTTATTATAAGTCGTCTAATAAGTCGTCCAGATGGAAGACTTTCCAGACGACTTAATTAAGTCGTCCGATAAGTCGTCCAGCTGGGAAGACTTTCCAGACGCCTTATTATAAGTCGTCTAATAAGTCGTCCAGATGGAAGACTTTCCAGACGACTTAATTAAGTCGTCCGATAAGTCGTCCAGCTGGGAAGACTTTCCAGACGCCTTATTATAAGTCGTCTAATAAGTCGTCCAGATGGAAGACTTTCCAGACGACTTAATTAAGTCGTCCGATAAGTCGTCCAGCTGGGAAGACTTTCCAGACGCCTTATTATAAGTCGTCTAATAAGTCGTCCAGATGGAAGACTTTCCAGACGACTTAATTAAGTCGTCCGATAAGTCGTCCAGCTGGGAAGACTTTCCAGACGCCTTATTATAAGTCGTCTAATAAGTCGTCCAGATGGAAGACTTTCCAGACGACTTAATTAAGTCGTCCGATAAGTCGTCCAGCTGGGAAGACTTTCCAGACGCCTTATTATAAGTCGTCTAATAAGTCGTCCAGATGGAAGACTTTCCAGACGACTTAATTAAGTCGTCCGATAAGTCGTCCAGCTGGGAAGACTTTCCAGACGCCTTATTATAAGTCGTCTAATAAGTCGTCCAGATGGAAGACTTTCCAGACGACTTAATTAAGTCGTCCGATAAGTCGTCCAGCTGGGAAGACTTTCCAGACGCCTTATTATAAGTCGTCTAATAAGTCGTCCAGATGGAAGACTTTCCAGACGACTTAATTAAGTCGTCCGATAAGTCGTCCAGCTGGGAAGACTTTCCAGACGCCTTATTATAAGTCGTCTAATAAGTCGTCCAGATGGAAGACTTTCCAGACGACTTAATTAAGTCGTCCGATAAGTCGTCCAGCTGGGAAGACTTTCCAGACGCCTTATTATAAGTCGTCTAATAAGTCGTCCAGATGGAAGACTTTCCAGACGACTTAATTAAGTCGTCCGATAAGTCGTCCAGCTGGGAAGACTTTCCAGACGCCTTATTATAAGTCGTCTAATAAGTCGTCCAGATGGAAGACTTTCCAGACGACTTAATTAAGTCGTCCGATAAGTCGTCCAGCTGGGAAGACTTTCCAGACGCCTTATTATAAGTCGTCTAATAAGTCGTCCAGATGGAAGACTTTCCAGACGACTTAATTAAGTCGTCCGATAAGTCGTCCAGCTGGGAAGACTTTCCAGACGCCTTATTATAAGTCGTCTAATAAGTCGTCCAGATGGAAGACTTTCCAGACGACTTAATTAAGTCGTCCGATAAGTCGTCCAGCTGGGAAGACTTTCCAGACGCCTTATTATAAGTCGTCTAATAAGTCGTCCAGATGGAAGACTTTCCAGACGACTTAATTAAGTCGTCCGATAAGTCGTCCAGCTGGGAAGACTTTCCAGACGCCTTATTATAAGTCGTCTAATAAGTCGTCCAGATGGAAGACTTTCCAGACGACTTAATTAAGTCGTCCGATAAGTCGTCCAGCTGGGAAGACTTTCCAGACGCCTTATTATAAGTCGTCTAATAAGTCGTCCAGATGGAAGACTTTCCAGACGACTTAATTAAGTCGTCCGATAAGTCGTCCAGCTGGGAAGACTTTCCAGACGCCTTATTATAAGTCGTCTAATAAGTCGTCCAGATGGAAGACTTTCCAGACGACTTAATTAAGTCGTCCGATAAGTCGTCCAGCTGGGAAGACTTTCCAGACGCCTTATTATAAGTCGTCTAATAAGTCGTCCAGATGGAAGACTTTCCAGACGACTTAATTAAGTCGTCCGATAAGTCGTCCAGCTGGGAAGACTTTCCAGACGCCTTATTATAAGTCGTCTAATAAGTCGTCCAGATGGAAGACTTTCCAGACGACTTAATTAAGTCGTCCGATAAGTCGTCCAGCTGGGAAGACTTTCCAGACGCCTTATTATAAGTCGTCTAATAAGTCGTCCAGATGGAAGACTTTCCAGACGACTTAATTAAGTCGTCCGATAAGTCGTCCAGCTGGGAAGACTTTCCAGACGCCTTATTATAAGTCGTCTAATAAGTCGTCCAGATGGAAGACTTTCCAGACGACTTAATTAAGTCGTCCGATAAGTCGTCCAGCTGGGAAGACTTTCCAGACGCCTTATTATAAGTCGTCTAATAAGTCGTCCAGATGGAAGACTTTCCAGACGACTTAATTAAGTCGTCCGATAAGTCGTCCAGCTGGGAAGACTTTCCAGACGCCTTATTATAAGTCGTCTAATAAGTCGTCCAGATGGAAGACTTTCCAGACGACTTAATTAAGTCGTCCGATAAGTCGTCCAGCTGGGAAGACTTTCCAGACGCCTTATTATAAGTCGTCTAATAAGTCGTCCAGATGGAAGACTTTCCAGACGACTTAATTAAGTCGTCCGATAAGTCGTCCAGCTGGGAAGACTTTCCAGACGCCTTATTATAAGTCGTCTAATAAGTCGTCCAGATGGAAGACTTTCCAGACGACTTAATTAAGTCGTCCGATAAGTCGTCCAGCTGGGAAGACTTTCCAGACGCCTTATTATAAGTCGTCTAATAAGTCGTCCAGATGGAAGACTTTCCAGACGACTTAATTAAGTCGTCCGATAAGTCGTCCAGCTGGGAAGACTTTCCAGACGCCTTATTATAAGTCGTCTAATAAGTCGTCCAGATGGAAGACTTTCCAGACGACTTATAATAAGTCGTCTGCGCAGTCTTTTGGATTGAAGTAAATACCTGACTCAAGATAGCAGCTTTCATTGATCTGCGGCCTCTGCTGCCCTCGTAAGCCAGTATCGGTGGAGACGGACTGTCTGCTCTGGGACCACCAATACTAGCACCCAATTCCGGCATAGCTGTGTACGTCTAGACCTGAAGAACTTGTATAAACCCATCCACGGTGTAACAGCCAGCAATTTCTTTGTTCCACAAAGAGTCCATCAGCACCTTAAACGCGACTCTCCCCCATGGATAATTCTCAAACCGTTCTAAATCCATCACTAGCCTTGCCAGAGTAGATCGTGTAGCGGTTGAAAACTTTCTCCCTTCAATGAATCCAGTGAAGATGGAGAGGTACGCGAGCCGCTTGCGATCTTCCCTGGACCAATCCCCGCATCTCTTCAGTGCTGCTATTATCTGATCAGTAGTTGGCCCAGCTTCCAGATGAACTCCCAGCATCCCCCAGAAAGAAACCATCTCTGGGGTAACGTCACATTTTGGTGTCTCAAGGTCCTCGATGTACTCGCAGTTTAGACCAGTGAGGTTTTCAAACTCTAACAGTGAAAACCTCAAAGGTTCTGGACCAACGAGAGACCACATCTCATACTTCTTCTTAATGTCCAGCTTGAAACTGAGCATGTAGTGAACCAGCCTTGAAGCCCAACCAAATCCCTGCTCCTTGAACTTGATGAAAACTCCCAAACTCGACTCCTTGAGCTCTTCAAATTCGTCATCAGTAAGAGCTTTCCTAAGAGCAGTATGCAACTTGCTGTTATCCGTATGATACGAAATGCTATTGTGGGCTTCTGGTTCTTCCCCTGATGTGTATAACCTACGGGGGAGTTCTGGAATATCCATCCTTTTTGTCTGCAAAATAATCAAAGACAACAATATAAGTCCAGACGACTTAGTAGACGACTTAAATTACTTACAAGTCTTCCAGTCGCAGAAGGAGTTGGAGTACTCGTCATTGCGGTTATAGATCTGAAAAAATAAACGTGAAACGGTGAGAATGAGTAAATTGATAGAGACAACGTTTTATGTTCATCTTTTCCTCGAGATTGATGACTTAGCGGCGTTAGGGTTTACAGAGAAACGGCGCTAAGGTTTACAGAGAAGAAGCGGCGGCGCTAGGGTTTAGAAGAAGCGGCGGCGCTAGTGTTTAGAACGTTGGTGACCACGGTGGCGAGGGCGACGGTTTGTTCGGATATAGTGGAAGCGGCGGCGCTAGGGTTTAGAGGAATCGGCGGCGCTAGGGTTAGAAGAAGCTGCGGCGACAACGGTGAGAATGAAGTGAGATAGATAGCCGATGTTGAGAACGATGGTTTGTTCGGAAATCGTGGGAATTCGAAATCGCCTTTGAGAGAGAACTGTTAGGGTTTCTGAATTTCGCGAAAAATGAAACAAAAAAAATGAAAATCACCTTATATATTGGGTAAATAATCCGGTTAGCTTTAAAATTACATTGGTAAACTTTAAGGTTTGGTCCGGTTTAGACGACTTATTCTGGCTGATAATGTACAACAGACGACTTAATATTTAGTCGTCTGTTTTCAGACGACAAAATATTAAGTCGTCCTAGACCCTAAAATGAACCCCTAAACTAAAATGACTAGATTAACTAACTAACCACGTTATAAAATCAAATTATACTTAAATAGTGTTTACTATACACAGAAATGAACACGCATAAGTAATTTTAAAAATTTTCAAAAACGGTTTTAATGCTTTCCAAAATCTAACCCTAAGAACACATACAATACTACAACATATGTTGATGAAACATAAACTAAAGAATATCATGACTCACTACTTTCACTTATCTATGCTGAAAACAATTGAAATTTGTTATATCTTAATTTATACATCCTAAGATATATGTTAATTACATAATTCCCATTTTTCACTTATCAAAATATTTTTTACAAAATTTTTAAATTATGTTTAAGACTAACTGTCTAGACGACTTTCTGTTAAGTCGTCTGGACGACTTATTTTCAAGTCGTCTAAACAGACGACTTGCGAGGGGTAGAAACGTAAAAAAAATTCTGTTTTTTTGTTTGGTCACAAAGGGATAGTTGTAATTTCAATAGCCTTTTAAGTTACTTTTACCTTTGACCCAAGTTGGAATATTGTTTTGGGTTTGACTCCAAGTTTTAAGTCACCCTTGGCAATTCTCCCTATTACGAATGGTTGGTCACTGCTTGTGATTTTTCTTCTGACGCATCACAGCTTAGTTTATTCACATATAGTTCGCATTAAAACTGCATTTTGTTCTGTCTAATTAATTAATTAATGAAGACACTGAATCAGAAGGAAGAAGACAAACTTCTTGAAGTTGACTTGGTAACTAACTTCTTAAGTAGTATCCCATCAAGCTCCTCTTTTCTCTTAGTTAGCTCCCATTTTTAATCACAATTATATTTTAGAATTTTTGTAAGAAAATCAAGAAACAGAGTAATGAAAATTTTTAAAAAAGCTTCCTCCAGCCAATTGATAAGGGACCAAAAAAGTTTAGCCATCAAACAAGAATAAAATTTCTTTATATATTTCCGCAATATTCTACAACTTGCAAATGCATGTTGGTATATAACTATATATAGTTTTTAATATGTTTGTATATTCGATTTTTTTTTGTTTCTTTTCATAGCTTTTTATACCGTTAAAATAAATAGTGGAACCCCTTGAACCAATAAATGAAGTTGTCATCTCCTATGGTGTGGAAAATACCAAAGTAAGATGATAGTGAATACAATTGACCAGACTTGTCTCGGCCTCAAAGCCACCGCCGCCGCACTGGAATTGCTACCGAATATCATTGTGAAAATGCCATCATCGCTGTCGCTGCTACCGCCTCCGGGTCCACCTTTACTGTAACCGCGTGTGACGGTCCCACCACCGCCCGTGATTCCGGGGAAAGCTCCTCCTTGCCCGTTTCTCCCACTACACCAAACCATATCATCAACAGTTAAAACCATCATAATAACATGTCAATAAAAATCTTCATAATAACAATATTGTTGTTATAATCATGATTCGTTTGAACGTGTTGTGTCGAAAGATACTAACAGTGACATGAGTATTTGATCAAAATGGACCAATCAATGTAAAAAGCTCAAAAGAGAGAGAGAGAGTAAAGACGAAAACAAGTTGCTCCATCACATGCATGCTTCACATTTTATTTTCACATGTTAGAGTTTATGTGTTAAAAAAAGAGAGTTTATGATTTACATTTTAGATTCAATTCTAGTCCTATCAAATAAAATGGTAGTTCTTTTACTTTTAAAA
This sequence comes from Brassica oleracea var. oleracea, assembly GCF_000695525.1. Lineage (NCBI taxonomy): Eukaryota > Viridiplantae > Streptophyta > Magnoliopsida > Brassicales > Brassicaceae > Brassica > Brassica oleracea. The sequence goes on from NC_027750.1 coordinate 831,168, forward strand.
AGTTACGTAAACTATAATTTTGAAATTCACACCTCAACAAAATATTAACCCACTATAATTAATTATCCAGCAAGCCAGTATTGGTTAACTAGATAACCGGTAAATTCCGGAAATTAAAGTAGTATGACAAGGAATATCGAACTTTTGACAGCAAGCCAGCTAAGAGAATCCACCAAGCTTCTTGCATGCTTTACTTTTGCAAAAGAGGGTCAAATATAAACTTTTATATCGATTTAACTATAAAAAAGATCAAATGCAACACTAAGTAGGTCATGGAGAATCATACGTATCTTTTATATATTATTTGAGAAACATTACAACTTTTTTTTGTAACCATGTGTCATCAATATGATGATTTTTAAAATCACTAAAGAAATAAGTTGGTCCAACTAATTATATAATAATTTTTTTATTAAACTAACCATAAATTCATTATTAATGTTATTTATTATTTCCTTAAATAAAAGTTACGGAATTACCTAATGTGTCTAAAATATATATATGACAATTAATGATTTTGACTAATCAAGATTTGATAAAATTAGTTTTTCTTCTATCATATTTTGTTTAATTTAAAACTATTAAAATAAATTAAAAAACCACATTAACAATATAATAAAAATATATTTTTCTGTATACGTTATCGTTTGATTTTTTTTAAACGACTATAAATTACTAAAACTCTTAAAAATCTCACATTCAAATTTTGTGAACCATGGTTTAAAATTTTTGTTATGACAAAATACAAATGATTACAAAATAATATAATTAAAAAGTCTAATTAAATTAATTATTAAGATTAAAAGATATATATATATCGTTTTAAATTAAACTATATACCATATAAAATACATAAATATTTCAATTTCGAAATTTAATTTGAATTTTTTTTTTGATAAAAGCTTTGAACAAACATTGACAACTTAATTTTGTAAGAAATATAAATTACTAATACGATTAATCTCATAATAAAAAATTTTTTATCAGTAATTTAAAGTTTTTGCCGTAAAGATACAAATGATCAAAAAACATTAAGTAGAAAACATTATTTAATAGAAAATAATATTAAAATATATTATATATGTTAATATCATTTAAATTTAATTATATATCCTATCAAATAAAATAAATATTGTTAGGATTAATAAATTTGATTTATATGTTCGCACCAATTTAATTATATATGTAATAGTTACCGAATTTTAATTATTTAATATATATTTTTTATTTCATAATATAACATGTGAAAACATATAATACACAAAATAATTTATATAGATATAATGACTGTCTAACCGGATCATTTAAGCAGATCGAATCTATATATTATATAGTCTTCGAGAAGGTCCCACTGGGTATTGTTTGTTTGTTGCTGCTGGAAAGGAGATGATTAAAAAGGGAATATATTACGAAATAGAAACACATATTTATTTTACTATACGTATAATATATATGTCTTATCACATATTCAATACTAAAGTCAAATATAATGGTCCACTTGAGCCGATAATCAAACTTTGATGAAATGCGACTTCCCACACCTTCAGTATGTGAAGAACTATTTCACAAGGAAATGAATCTTTTTTCCTTCTTCCTTAAGTTCTTCCAATTTGCGGGGGTTTGATATATACCAAGTTAAACAAAGAACCGCTAAACCCTAATTTGCAAAGAACTTGCTAATAAAGAAATGAATGTCTTTTATTTTATTTTATTGTTATTGGGATTTGAAGATATACCATGTCGTCAAAGAAAGAAACCACCAAACCACCAAAGCCTAATTTGGTGAAGAAATAGTAATAGGGAAATGAATATTTTTAATAGGTTTTTCATTTGTTATTTTGCATGTATAAGAGGAAATACGACAAAGCATCAAGAAAGGCATATAGATCCGACACTATAGAAAGGCTATTGGGTTTTAGATCGAAGAGATCTTTTAGAAGTTTAGATCTCGGATCCACACGCTCAGCACGTGTGAGTTATCATATCAAATGGTAAAAGCTGAGCTTTTTCTTAGCATGAAAAAAGACTTTATGCATGTTCATGTTAACGTCATGGTTTTCTTTGTTGCCATTTCGGAATTGTCTTTAGCACTTTGATGTGTAACTCACTAACTTTTTAATATCCAAAACACTTATATGGCATGCATAAATTCATGTTTCTATATCTTGAAAAAAAAAGAGTATACTCTCTGCGTCAGAAAATATACACTCTATGAAAATATTTTTTGTATTAAGGAAAATACCTAATATTTTTTAATGAAGAACCTAATCTTAAATTTTTAAGAAGGCAAGTTAGGTAAAGCGAAACTATAGAAATAATACAAATATAAAAACACAACTTGCAATCATTTTTGTAATTATAATAGCACTAACTTTTGAATTATCACAAAATTAAATTATTAGATATATGTTGCTGCTCAAAATGATATCATTAATATTTTTTTTAAAAATTATTAGACATATGTTGTTGAATTATCACAAAGTTAGGTAATGTTCTAAGATATTTTTGGATTAATAATAGTCTAAAAATAATGTCCTAATTTATAAAAAGAATTCAATAAATAATGTAAGGACAAAAAACCGTAGCAAGAAAGATGCTAATTTGGGTGGATGAAGCAATATACTAGAGTAGATAATATCATACCTGGGATCGCCGAAAACGCCGGCATTGACCGTGAGCTGGTCAATTACATCAGCGGTCTTTGCCTGAAGACTAGTGGCTCGGGCGAACGCCGGACTCACTCCGTCACCTGACGGCACGAAAAACGCTCCGTTAACCATAACATCTCCCTCCGTCCTCCAGTTCCATTTCCCCCAGTGTTTCTCGTTTGAGTCCACACGCTTCGTCACCTATCACAAAAATAACATAGCACATGAGAACAACGACAACATCAAAAGTCAAAACCATGTCACCGTGGCATGGCCCATTATTGTAGACACATCAGCAAAAAACAATATTCACGTATAAAGGGAACTTAATCTTTAGAAAAATATCAACCAAAATACAAAACATTATCTTCAAAATAATTGATTTATGTATTTTTCATGTAATAAATAGAATGATTAATGTATAAATATTTACCTCTTTAGCATTGGGATCAATAGGTGCGGTGTAACGGTTACCCTGACTATTGATCGTAGGGTTAGCACTTCCACCTATTGCATACATCTCCCATGCAGTAAAATCGTTGTTCACCACGTGAATATAACCATGTCTACACCGTGGCATCCTCTGCACCAGCCCCTCCCCAAAATGGTTGAACGCAATCGTAACTTGCATCCCCGAGTCCGCCGTATACCTTTTTAATCAAAAGTCAAAAAATATTGGGTTAGATTGATAAATTTAAAACTTTCATGCTTTAATTTAAAAAGTAATGAAGTCAAGGGGCTTTTCGCGGGAAAATAACTACCTGTCGTCGTGACCTAAGAGCATAACCTCGTCGTGGTGATGAAAGTAGTTGTTGGAGACTGTGACGGCGGTTGATGCTAAGATGACGTCGATGAGTCCGTCGGAACAGTAACCGAGAGAGCAGTGATCGACCCAAATGTGGTGCGAAGCAGAGACCGAGATCCCGTCTCCGTCGGAGACTCCTCTGAATCCGACGTGCGTCGGCGAAGAAGCGACGAGAGTGTTCCCGGAGGGTTTGCAGTGGTGAATGTGGACGTTGTGGACGATGACGTGGCTCACCTGCTGGATCGTCAGGCACCCGTGGCCCGTGATCTGGACGTTCGTGCCTCTCCCGTCGATCGTCTTGAAGCTCCCGACGATGAGCTCGTGCCGGAGCGTGATCCCCATGTCGCCGGAGAAGATGATCCAGAGAGGCTCCGGCTGTATAACGGCGTGGCGGAGGGTTCCGGGAAGTGGGTTCGCCGCGTCGTCGTCGGAGGAGTCGGTGACGAGGTAAAAGCGGCCGCCTTTGCCGCCGAGTGTGCCTTGTCCGAAGCCGATTGAGCAGTCGGCGAGGCGCTGGCGGTTTTGCGACCAGTTTGGGTCGCAGCGCCAGCAATCGTCGATTGGGTTGCCGGTGAGGCAAGAAGGTATTGGCGCCGACGAGGCCGTGGTGGCGTCGTCTTGTTGGTAAGTGAGGAGGTTTCTTCGGGAGAGAGAGTCGTTGAGTTTTCTGCAGTTGATAAACAGAGGATGTTAAAACAGAGGAGATTGATGATCCTCTGTTTTTTAAAACAGAGGATTTTTAGTTAAAAAGGCAAAAAAAGATAAAATGCAAGAGAAAGGTTGTACCTTTGAACATTGAGAACAACATGTTCAGGAAATGGGTGTTGGTGTGGGAGAGAAAGATTGAAGGAAGATGATGATGATAATGGGAAGGATGCTCTTCCATGGTGAGGGAGAGAGACCAAGAGGCAGAACCAGATTATGCAAATGCAGGTTGGTTTCTGATGATTATGGACCCCCTTATGAGCCACCATGTCCTCTTCTTCTCTCCCTCTATTATTTATCTCTTCTTTCTGAAAAAGACCAGCCAAATCAGGAAACAGAAGTTTCTTAAATATGGGTTTATGGGGAATTGTGCAACTTGGGTTTATATAATAAACAAGGGTCAAAAGAATTTAGGTGTGTTTCCTTAATCTCTCTCTCTCTCTCTAATTTCTATAGTTTGTTTCAAGTAGAAGAAAGCAAGTTTAGAGAGAGAGATGGAGATAGGGTGTGAAGGCACAGAGAATCCTTAAAGTGCTTAAAAACTCTTTCTCTCTCTCCTTCCTCCGATATGATTCTTACTTTTGTAAGAGTGACTCAGTTACTTGCATTACACAATCATCTACACATCCCTCTCCAGGAAACAATCTTTCTATGGATTTGATGCTATTAAACTTGGGACAAGTTACACAAAATATATGTTGTTCAAGATTGTAATTCACGTTACATTGATTAACGTATGCAGTAAAAGGATATTTACCTCTAAACGATACTCGAATGCAAGATAAGAAATAAAGAATACTTTATGTCGGGATTCTGGCTTGATTGGGGCATACCAAGAGCAAAAACTTCTATAGATTTTTTGTCCAAACACACGAAATAACAGATTTGTTCCTCAAGACAATCTTTATGGGAATATCTCTTATAAAGTAGTTATACTTAAATTTACATAAATACATTTTTTCAAAATGGAAGCTTGACATTTTTTTTGGAAAATCCTTGCTCAAGAAATTTAACCGTTTTAGTTGTGGAAACTTTATATATTGACAAGTTTAGAACACTGAACACATGACATGAATTATTTATCTTTTAGTTAAAGAATAAGAGGGTAAAACTTAAAACAAAAAGGTGATGTTTTCATAGAAAAAGTAAACTTTTTGAAAATTCCTTTAAAACTTTTAAAATAACATTCATATTCCATTCTTTTGTCACGCAGCATCAATTAGTTTTTATTTAATCTGATGCAAACATTCAGTTTTACTCATCTCTTGATTAGCTGGTTTAAGATCCAAAGCTTTTCTAATAAGCGGAGTAAAAAACTAATAAAACAACCAATCAGTATTGAAACAGTTATAATTTATAAACACGACCATAACTATCATATGACTTTTGTGCTGATCGAAGTCGTAAATTACACATCAAATCATTTCAGGTTTAGTGATTGCATATTCAATGTAAATTTGCATTTAAAAATATTACTAATGTCATTACAAAAAAAAAACAAAAGTAAGCTAAAGAAAAAAAAAACCACCTAATGATAGCTTAAAGATATATACATGATCCTCAATTATTGTTATCTTGAATTTTGTTGAAGTAAAAGGTCAAAGAAAAAGAACATAATCAGTCGAATTTGACCTTTGAACATATTTACCTACCATAGTCTTTTCACTTAACTATTGCCTATTACTCGACTGTTTTTAAGGAAACAAGGTGAATTGACTTCGTGAATCTATTTGCTAATTAAACCGTCAAAGATGAATTGAATTCGTGAATCTATTTGCTAATTTAAACCGTCAAAGGTGGCGCTCCGAACAACTTGTCTGCATTCAATTGTTTATTGCAACTTTAGTATTATGGAGAACGTAACCAAAGAAAATAACAGAATGTTGAAACTGTGGATAAAATAACGTGTTAGAATAAGACAGAAATACAAAAAGAAATGATGTACATATAATTCAACTGAACCGGTTATTTATAAAAGATTTGTCGTGGAATATATTATAATACCATTTTTTCTTTGGGGAGATTCTAGGGTAACTTGACATTCTTGTCTGTTTGATGATGACCACGGTTTAAGCGAACTATTGTATCATGTGAAAACGTTTTAAGGGCAACAATATGATAAGGCGAAGAGTATATGATGCTTGAAACGTCCTCGTGGCGGTGGGTATGAATATAATGTCCAAGGATAAAAAGAGAGATCCGAAGCTATGTTTATAGATATTGCTTTTGAGTATTAAGAGTCTCTTCAAGACAAGAGTCTGCAATGTTTGATTTCCAAGAACCAGAAGTGACCGAAACCTTGAATGCTGATGATGCAGGGTTTGTAGAAACATACCGTTTTAGTTTGTTCTTTACCACGTTGATTGATAGCATTGTGTTAGCTAAAACCACTTGCGTTTTCAGAAGCTTAGTAAGCCAAGGATCAAGTTCCGAAGCTGTAGAAGAACCATCTGAAAGCATACATGAGACAAAAAATACAAACGGGAAACGCAGGTTTGTTAAGTGACTGTTGAACTTCATGCATTTCAGCTGACGAGTTTTAGAGTCTCAGTGATGTAATGTGATTGTTATCTTTGCGTCCAGAGTCTCGACGAGAATGCAACCAGCAAAGGGTAAATCTCAGACAGCTTCAGACACCAATGGAGCCATCAAAGATATAGTGACAGAGTGTGATCTGTTACCATCAACGGTGTCTCAAGGGGACCATGAAAGAGAATCAAAGAACAAGCCTACAGCTGAAGAAGCCGAAGGAATAGTGAGAACAACATCTGTGGTAAGAAGACCATCCAGACATGCAGCAGAGAAAGTCCAATCATACAGAGAAGTCTCACTTTAAGTGAAAATGCGGCGAAACTTCTAAATCTCCAGCATTCTCTTGGCCTCTTATGTTCTTAATATGCAAAGTTGCTGTTAAGAAGCTTACTTCATAGTGCTTTTGTATACCAAGTCAATGTTATCTATAATTTTTGAGGGCATGATTTCTATAACAAAAACGTCGTGTTGTTCAATGGTTTTCAAAGATTAGGCTCTGAGGTCAAAGGCGTAAATGGCTGGCTACAGGTCAAAGGTTTAAGTCTAAGAGGGGCAACAATTTTTTTTATTTATTTAGGCAGCCAAATACACTGGGCCGGGCCGGGCCTGCCTTCCCCTTCTACTTAAGAGATCGTGTGTTATAATACATGTAAATTCTTCTTTTTTTTAGTAAATATTTTTCTTTTTTTCCGACTTTCTTTTGATTCATTAGGGAGAAAAGCCTTTTTTTAGTAAATATAAACTCTGTATTGTATTTGTTTCTTTCTTAACTTAATTTTCCTTGAATTAGTGAATAAATTAGTCAAACTAAATAGTTAAATCTGGTACACTTTTTACTTTTCTTGTTTCACCGATATTTTAGATGATCATGTGTGCTCTAATTTCTCTCTATATATACGTTTCTTATCCTGCTATATAAAGATCACCTAGAATCACTACAAGAAAACAGGGGGATTCTGATGGCCGAAATCGTCAGAAATTCGTCGGAATCGGTCTATTCCGACGAACCCGTCCGTCGGTATCGTTTCGTCGGAAAAAAAAAATTCGTCGGAATTTCGTCAGAAATTCCGACGACTTTCTGACGAATACCGAGAAATGTCATTCTGACGAACTTCCGACGATATTACGATGCGGCTACACGAGACCAGAGTTCATCGGAAAACTACAATTCCGACGAACGTGGTTCCTCGGTTTATTCCGACGAACTTTGGGCGTCGGAATTTACCGACGGACATCGG
>NC_027750.1:841758-875442 GCF_000695525.1 Brassica oleracea var. oleracea
ACATCAATCACCGCAAACAGCCACCTCTGCTCCTCCCTCCTGATTTTCAAAGGCACCATGATACTCCAACAACCTGTAAACCCCTCACTGGAACCACCAACACCTCAACATCAAGCTCACAACCGCTCTTATTTGGAGAGACTAATAGTTGATAACCTGCCACATCCACCAGACGCTGCACGATAAAAGGAGCTAACACCACAGGGCAAGAACCGAAGCACTAAACCCTTACTGCAGAGATGCTACCAACACTCGCTGTCACCGGGAATGAGGACGAAGGTAGACTACAACAACCTAAGACCACATTGACCCGCACGAGCGACTGACTCTGAGAACCAGAGACTGACCAAAATCGAGCATTGAAGCTCAATCTAACCAGCTCACCAGACCGCCACCTCTGGTTAAGACGAGAAGAAGAACTCAGCCCACCTCATGAGCCTGACAGCGACATCTCCTAGCCACAAGGAGCCCTGCACCCACCTACAAGGAGAAACCACTAGCAGAGAGTAACCACCACTGCCAGGGAGCTCGTTGAGATCCAAAATCGACTCTTGATGTATCTGTTACTTATTGGTGGTGAGAAACCGTGATGAATCAAAAGTAGAGATCTCAGAGACGAGTGCCCTCCAACCGAGAACGAGGGAACCTGTCTTCGACACCAGCAACTGACGCTGGAGGGTCACATGGTTCGTCGGAATTCCGTCGGAAAATACCGACGGAATTCCGACGACTTTGCTGTTAATCGGAATGTCGTCGGAAATTCGTCGGAATATACCGACGAACTTCCGACGACTACAACGGTTACATTTTTTATCGGAATGTCGTCGAAAAGTCGTCGGAAAGTTCCGACGAACCATATTTCGTCGGAATTCCGTCGGAAATGGCCGACGGAATTTCGACGACTTAATTTTTTTGGATTTCGTCAGAAATTTGTCAGTATTCCGTCACAAATGTCCGACGACCTTGGTGTCCGTCGGAACCTCCGTCGGAATTCGGTGTGTTTTCTTGTAGTGAATATATATAGAAACAAATTTCAAAAAGAAGACTACAAAAATGTTTACTAAAAATAAGATAAAGAACAAAATATCATAACCATTTTCTCCTATTTTTGTTTGTTGAATGTCAATCGCTAACAATAAAAGAGAAGGAGTTTTCAGTAAACGTGTATAAATAACACCAAGATGGAGAAATATATACTTACAACAAAAAGGGAAGTTTCGTTCCCCAAAAAAAAATGAATAATTTCTTCATCTTTTTGATTCTTCTTAGTCTATGCATCAACCATACAATAGGAGGAGAAATTAAACTCGTGCTCGTGAACGAATTGCACAATAAAGTCCTGGCGATACGTTGTAAATCCAAAAACGACAACCTTGGCGACCATGATTTGCGCGTTGGCCAGAGCAAGCGTTTCGAATTCAGCGATAACGTTTGGAAAACTACGCTATTTTGGTGTAATATGTGGCAAGCACCTAGTTATAGGGTTCACCAAAGGTTTGATGCATACAGGTCTAAGTGGAAACGACACTTGGATCCAACGTACTTTTGGATAGCAAGAGAGGATGGGGTCTACTTTAGAGAAGACGAACTCTATGGTTATAAACCTCCGGTGAAAAGATATGATTGGAATCATACGGCACCTTGATCAGAAAGATGGCTTATTCTTTTTTCATGCAGGTGTATGCTTGTATTGTTTGATGAAAAATTACACATTTGCATCTATGTTTTTGTTGTTATTGTTGTAGTTCAATAAAACTGATTTATACATCTCACAATAGAAATCTGAATCAGATGTGTGGTTAGTTTGTTTTTAATCTATGGTGTGTATGTATTTTTATGGATATGTAAAAATGATATTAATCATGATATTATATATGTAATCTAAAGGTTTTGATGCTGACAGAAGTTACATATAAAATATTACGTTTAATCAAAATCAATTATGTTGAGGAAAAAAGTTTATAGGTGAAAAGCGTTGAGAATTTTCAATTTACAGTTCTGCTAAAGAGGAATAATATCTCATACAGGGATAGAAAGAAATGAGAGCTTGAAAACTGAAACGCTATGAAATAACATAAGTTTCAATTAAAATTTTTAAAAAAAATCTGTTGGTCATTAATTTTATTTATTCCTAAAAGAGTTTCCCTTATCACAGGATTTGAAAAGCCTTATACAATCCAGAACCAAAAAAAAAATTCTCCTAATCAAAATTTCTATCATATTTCATTCAGTTACATGCCATAAATAACCATAAGAAATCATTTTTGGTCACTGTTTCATTGTTTGGTTAACTAATCATTCCATCTTGTCAATTTTTTTTTGATACATGTCAATAATGTAAAAAATGTATTTCATGAACAAACATAAATACACAAAGCTTTGAAATATAAAACACAAATATATCCAAATAGATTTTTAGTCTATCTCCCAAGTCTCAAATATAGCAGACAAAAAAAAGAACAATCTCTTCATAATTGCGATTCTTATAGGCATATGCATCAGCTTAAGCAATGGTTTCCACATATGAGAAAGAAAATCCACAATAAACAACTAGCTAGACCATCTTTAATGTATTTTGTTATTTTTGTCTATAAAATAGAATAATTCTATAATAAACATGGAGTTTACTCTAATTTATTTTTCAATAATAGAAATCTATAATTATAGAGTAAAAATAGAAAATTGCTATTTATTCATCTATTTATAAAGAAAACAAATTATATTTTATAGAAAGAAATAGAATTGGACTGAAATGTATTTACATGTAAATGCTATTATAAGAGAAAATATAGGAAGAGATTGGAAATGCTCTTAAAACACAACAAACTCTTAAAGGTTCTTTGTGACAACGAAGATAACGAAAAGATTGTGAAATCCAACGAAGAATATACGAGTTTACTTTTGGTGGATTGCTAGAGGAGATGAAATCAATTTTCCTCAAGATGGAAATCCTCCCAAAAGAAGATTTGTGTGGGATGGTCCTCACATCTTGAAAATTTAGGGTTTATATTCTTTGTTGATATATACTCCATCCTTTCCATAATATAAGATGTTTTAGAAAAAATTAATAATGTTCAAAAATATAAAATATTTTGATATTGTCAGGTATTTTAATTTTATTGAAAATTGGTCGATCAATAATATTTTACTAGATTATTTAAGATTGGTTATCCTACTTTAAATTTATATTATTAATAATATTATCTATTAAAAAGTTAAGTTTCTTAATTCTTGTGATTTACGCATAACATGTTATATTAAATAATGTTCTCTCTCTGAATATTAAATTGTAAAACTCAAATGGTGTGCCTCCTTTGGAGATGGAAATAATATTAATTATTGATGAATGGTTGTTTTCAAAAGAAAAAGAACTATAGAAAAGATAAGGATCAATCTATACTATTATTTGAGAAGTGAATTTGTTTATTTGTCATATTCTCCATGATTTTAGGTTTAGTCATTAAACAATTTTAATTTTAATTTGACTAATTAAAGTTTTAATATCTAATAAATAAATTATATAATTCATTATTTAACTGATTACAAACTAATATTATAAAAATATCTCAAAAATAAATGGAAAACATTTTTGAAAAAAGAAGAAGATAATTCCATGTATTTATTTTGTGTTTATCTACATCTTTATTTCTTATTTATTTATTTTTATAATTAGTATTATACATACACATATCATAATTAGATTTCTCATTATACAAAAATATTATAAATAGTTTTATACAAAATAACAAAAAATTATTTATATTTGTTTGTAAACATAATATGTCATGGCATATTTTTAAAAATTATTAAATTTATTTTAGTATTCAAATACTAAAAAGAAGTATATAAACAATAACAATAAATTTGATTTATATTTTTTTGTTAACGTGATTTTCATGATATTTTCATTTTTATTCTTATTATTCAGTTGCAAGAATAACATGTATTTGATATTTAAGTTGAAAATTTAATATTTCTTTGTTTTTATTTTTACTAAATATCTATTGTTATCAATTATCATCCAGTTGCAAGAATAACATGTATTTGATATTTAAGTTGAAAATTTAATATTTCTTTGTTTTTATTTTTACTAAATATCTATTGTTATCATCCAGTTGTAAGAATAACTTTCAAAAAATAATATTTTCAAAAAAATATTTTTACAACAAGTACCTTATATTTATGGAAATTAAAAATTTACTTTATTTACTTTTAATTTTTCAAGATTTTTAAAGAATTATAACTTTATTTAAATTAAAATTTCCTCAAATATACATTGCATATTAGTGTTTTGTTTGTCAACATAGTTGGTCTGCTTGAGTGTTTATTCAATTATTATATGAAGTATTTCACAATATAATTATACATATATCAATATTCTTATTTACTTTGACTAATATAATATGTAAAGCTGAGTTTGATTTAACATTCTTGTGCTTTTGATTTATTTTGAGATTTTTTAGGTTATGCTAATTCCTAGAATTTGGTTTAATAACATCATTTTATATTAACAATTATATATTTGTTTATTTAATTATTTAATTATATCATTGTTTATAAATTAATATAATAAAAAATTGTTCAAGATAAAAACATATTTACAAGATATTAGTGCTGTTATCCAAAAATAATATTTTTAAATCAATAAAAATTAAGAAATTAAGAAATTGAAAGATTCATAAAATAGTATAAATTTAATGTTTTATTTAATTTTTTTATCTTTAAAATAATAATATATTTATTAATAAATATTTATTAAATAACTATGCCCGCATGTGTGGGTAAAACTTCTAGTAAATAATGTTTTAAGAGATACAACCAATATTGTGATGTTTTTGAATCATACTCCTTCCGTATCACTTTAAGTGGTGTTTTATGAGAAAAAATCTATTTCATTTTAAGTGATGTTTTCAAGTTTCCATGTGAAAAGTAAATGCAATTTTATGTTTTTGACTATTTGTATTCTGCAGTACGATTTTTTATTGGTTGAATTATTTGTACTTATAGTTGTTTTTATATAAACGAGAAAGATTGAATAAAATTTTGTAATTTCTTAATCGGCGTGCAAAAACGGTGTGATAGAGAGGGAGTATATGATTTGATTAGGTAGCTCCGCTTAATGCATGCAAAACATCATCTCCATGATTGATTTTAAAATTTTCATTGATTTTTAAATACCAATCTTAAACTAATTTTCTTTTCAGCCAATCACTTTTGACTCTTTCCCATTGTTTAGATTCTTTTTTTTTTTTTCGGTGTCGTTATGCTTGTTTTTCTAGATGTATGGATTTCTATCCACCTTCGATAAAATGTTAAACGTTCTCTTGGTCTTCAACTATTGAAGTATTAGCAGATAAAAATTAACAAAAATGGTGGTGATCGTTTTGAATTTCTTTTCAAATTTTCCTTTCTTTATCCGCTCTGATTCGGCTTTTGTTTTTAGGTTATAAAACCATAATGCATACAAAAACATAATGCACCGATTATTACATAGTAATTGTTTATATACTATATAACACTATAAAGTTAATTTAAAGAATACACTGTGTATGTATACAACTTATTTAAATGTGGCTTGCCACGGCCAATATGTGACAACCCCCTTTGTTTAATTCTTCACGAATGAGCTTTTAATTTGTTTTACACAGAACGTTCGGAGAACCTTGAAACATCAATTAAAAGATTTTGATCTTTTTCTTTTTGAGCTAATTGTTGTTCTGGTCAATTACTGGAGTTTTAAATAGTTAATTTATATTAACTTTAAAAGCTTAACATAGGGATATTCCTAAATTTCAATGATTTAATAATTTAATGGAAATTTAATTCAGTTTAATTATTTTTACATCTTTTTAAATAATTTTATAACATTTAATTTAGTTTTAATAAATAACTCCGAGTAAAAAATTATGGCTCACTACGTTATTGAGTAGGTATATATATAATATATGGTTAATATAAAATCAAAATATTGCATTTGCTATATTTTTTTATTTATAACCTTGAAGATTCCAAAAATCTATCGTTAAAGACGCGACTAGGTGGCCATATTACTCGAATTCAGGGCGGAAGCTCCAATTACAGCCCTTTTACCGCTAGGTCAAGTCTTTCTTCTTTTAGCAAAATAGGTAAAGCAATAAAATGCTCTGTTCCATAATATTCTGTCAGTAACATGCATGTGCTTGTTCTTAAAAGAATGCATTGAGTTTCACTTTTGTGCAATGTTGATTACGTTCTAATAAATGCTAGTGGTGGTGTTCCGTATGAAGCAAGAGATAACGGTATTTGGCATGTATTATTAATACGTTTGCTTCGTATCATCATTTAAACCTCTTTATAGCTGGCTCCGCCATCTTTGCATGGGGCCTTCAAATTCGGATAAGGCAACTTGAATCTTACACATCTTTTTTTTTTTTTGGTAAACATGTTAAGATTGCATTACCAATTTTCGGAGTTTGTGACAGACGGTACAAAGAGATACTAATACCAGAAAATATAACTGAAATGAAACTACTAACACAACAACAAAATACAGTAATGAAAAACACGATTGAGAACCGATACCAAAAGACAGAGGAGAGAGCACTCGAGAGAACTTGAAAGAGTCGCTAAGAGCACGCAAAACGCAAGATCAGAAACTCCATAGTACGGCACCAGTTAAAACATGAGTCACGAGCCGGTAATATTGGCTTGCCCAGGCACTTGCCCCCATAAAATGACCTCACCACAAAGCCCTACCACCTACAAAGAGCAAAGACACCAGCGAGAACTCGGAGCTTGCAGCAGACGACAATGGGGCCGCACCAAAGCGGCGAAACCAACGAAGTAGAGCCTGTCGAAGCCCCATACATCAATCACCGCAAACAGCCACCTCTGCTCCTCCCTCCTGAATTTCAAAGGCACCATGATACTCCAACAACCTGTAAACCCCTCACTGGAACCACCAACACCTCAACATCAAGCTCACAACCGCTCTTATTTGGAGAGACTAATAGTTGATAACCTGCCACATCCACCAGACGCTGCACGATAAAAGGAGCTAACACCACAGGGCAAGAACCGAAGCACTAAACCCTTACTTCAGAGATGCTAGCTACACTCGCTGTCACCGGGAATGAGGACGAAGGTAGACTACAACAACCTAAGACCACATTGACCCGCACGAGCGACTGACTCTGAGAACCAGAGACTGACCAAAATCGAGCATTGAAGCTCAATCTAACCAGCTCACCAGACCGCCACCTCTAGTTAAGATAAGCTCAATCTAACCAGCTCACCAGACCGCCACCTCTGGTTAAGACGAGAAGAAGAACTCAGCCCACCTCATGAGCCTGACAGCGACATCTCCTAGCCACAAGGAGCCCTGCACCCACCTACAAGGAGAAACCACTAGCAGAGAGTAACCACCACTGCCAGGGAGCTCGTTGAGATCCAAAATCGACTCTAGATGTATCTGTTTCTCATTGGTGGTGAGAAACCGTGATGAATCAAAAGTAGAGATCTCAGAGACGAGAGCCCTCCAACCGAGAACGAGGGAACTTGTCTTCGACACCAGCAACTGACGCCGGAGGGATCGGCGATGACCGGAGCACCACCACCGAAGCACAATCGTCCTCCATTGAAAGTAGATCTGGCCAGATCTGAGCTATGCCTCAAAGTTAACCCTTGGAAAAACCACCAAGCCCCACCCTTATATACACACCTCACCACCGCTCCAGATCCCTGACCATCGGGCTGCGACGCCGGCGAAGAGAGGAAGACCACAACAGTAGGTATATCGGCGAGACAAAAGAGCAGGGGAAGGAGGCGAGATAGAGAAGGGGAAGAGACAGAGTAGAGGAAAGGGAAGACAGACGGTGACAACCACGACGGGCTTGCCGGAAGCCGCCACCGGCTGAGCGGCGCCAATCAAACTAGGGTTTACAAGAGAGAGAGAGAGATAGAGAGAGAGAGAGAGAGAGAGAGAGAGAGAGAGAGAGAGAGAGAGAGAGCTGTTTCGTTTTTTTCTTCTTTTAAAACAAATATTAAAACTGTTTTAGGTAAACTTTTTATAGTGACTAGACCCCATCGCAAGCGGTTCCACAAATCCAGGAAAATCCTTTAGGATTTTTTTGGAAAGTCATAGTACTACCGCGCCGAGAGATAATCGAACCTGCGACCTCTGGCAGTCGTCTCTGAGAAGGGGATCACTAGGATATAAGCCCTTCTCATCTTAAGATATACAATACAACAAAACCAAACAAACCAATACAATATTTGACCAAAACCGGGACTAAAATCAATTCTGATAAGGCGATATTCTCAAACAGAATAAACCCTAATCTTTTCTTCGCAGGGAATCTCGTCAGCAGAGAACACTTAAATTTCGAGGAAATTTCAAGAAAAGTTCGATAAGCACAGGTCTACAACATTTTTTTTTAAAACACCTTTCATTTAATATTATCGAGAATATCATGGTTTATTTGAGATGATCATGGGGCGCCATAATTATGCTTCATGATCTTCGCCATAATTCTACTTTAGAACCAATGCCATATTGCACTTTCTTTCTCTATATAGACTGTAGTCGGATGTATATCATGATATTTCAAAACGTCACGAAATTCACAACAAATGTCTGTTAAGTTTGGGTAAAGACTAATCCCCTGTATATTATTTGAGAAACATTATAACTTCTTTTTGTAGCCATATGTCATCACTAGAATGATTCTTACAATCATTATAGAAATATGTTGGTCCATCTAATTATATAATAAGTTTTTTATTAAACTAATAATAAATTCATCATTAATGTACTTTATTATTTCTTTAAATAAAATATACGGAATTGCCTAATGTGACTAAAGTATATACGGCAATTAATGATTTTGAATAATAAAGATTTGATAAAAAATAGTGTATTTTCTATCATATTTGTTTAATTTTAAACTATTAAATAAATTAAACAACCACAATAACCATATAATAAAAATTTAGATTTTTATGTATATGTTATATTTTGAATTTTTACAAACGGCTATAAATTACTAAAACTGTTAAAAGTCTCACATTCAAATTTTATGATCCATGGTTTAAAATTTTTGTTATGACAAAATACAAATGATTACAAAAATTATATAAGTAAAAAGTCTAATTTAATTAATTATTAAGATTAATATATATATCGTTTTAAATTAAACTATAAACCATATAAAATACAATATTTTAGTTTCAAAATTTACTTTGAACAATTTTTTTTGATAAAAGTTTTGAACGATTATTGACAACTATTTTTTTAAAAATTATAAATTACTAAAACTATTAATCCCACGTTGAAAATTTTGTTATCAGTAATTTAAATTTTTTTCTATAAAAGATACAAATGATCAAAAAAGCTATATGAGTAGAAATCATCATTTAATAGACATTAATATTAAAAATATACTAAAATATATTATCTATGCTAGTATCATTTAAATCTAATAACATATCGTATCAAATATAAAAAAAATATTTTTGGATTAATAAAATTGATTTATATGTTCGCACCAATTTAATTATATATTTAATAGTTACTGACTTTTAATTATTTAATATATATTTATTATTTCATAATATGTAAAAATATTTAATGCATAAAATAATTTATATATATAATGTTGATCCCGCGCAAGGCGCAAATCTTAACCTATTGGAGTTTATATTACAACAACCCAACGTGTTTCACGTTAATTTCAAGATATGTCCCACTTCTATAGGTAAGGTGAACAAGGGATCACCACCCTAAACAACATAAACATATTGTAATAACTCTCCGTTTTCCCCTTGAAATTCTGCGAGAATTATGGATTCAAGATTCATCCACAGCATTCATTCCTCAAGGTTCTTCTCTCAAATTCATCATATATTCATATGATTGTATATATTATTTTTACATAGATGTATTCATGCATCTTCTATATGTATTTCTTTATGTATGACATGCAGATATGATTATAAGACTGAGAACGAGTCGAGTAGCGGCGATGAAGAGAGAAGTAGCAAATACTCTTTTGTGAGTGCTCTATGTATGAGCGGAGGAGAGGGAGACAACAGCTACTCCACCAATTCTCTTCTTCAGGTTCCTCCTAACCTTTATATATTTCATTTTTCGTGAGTTTATATGCATACACAATTTAATTCTTTATCTAGGTGTTGATGAATAGATATAAACTCGCATTCGGTTATTGTTGTTTTAGTTATCCGGTTTGCTGAATTATTTTGTACGCAATTGTTTTGTTTATAAATTCTGCTTGGGAGAAAATATAAACGAAAACACTATTTATTTAAATTAATATTAATTAAGATTTTATGTATGTAAATTTTAATATTTCATTGTTTATGTATTTGGGTGTATCTGGTCGGTATTGTTAAGTTACATTAACTTTATTTACGGTTCTGTTAAGTACACATCATGATGATTAGCTTTTTTTTGTTCAAACACACATCATGATTAGCTTAGAGCATGATTATCGGTGGTGACAAGAGAGTTCCTTCGCGTGGACCCCACCACCTTTTTGCAAAAACTGTGTTTCAATGTCGCCAAATAAAAAACGTTTCACAGGAGTTTGTTTTACTGTTTACGGACCCCACGGACACGTGGCAACCCACGATTAGTTCATTTTTAATTTTTCTTTTTAAATCAGAAAAAAAAAAAAATTAAGAACCCGCGTTTTTACCAATAATCATGCTCTTACGATAAAATTTTGGGTTTTATATTGTTTTAACTAAACACTAGATTTGGTTCCGAACCGAATACGGCTTTAAACCTTTAATTTTGGTTTGGTTTTATATAATTGTTAAAATCTCCCCAGTCCCACAATTAATCTCGATCGTTAAGTTACACAATAAACCGAAAACATATTAATGTAGGCCATGTTACCATGTATGAACAGCATGGGCACACCAATCATAAAAGTAATCATAAACGGATCCTTGAATGTTGCCTTGAATTCAATTATACACCTGTGACAAAAGAAAACAGTTATAGTTAACCGATTAATTTTTCTTTTTTAAGAGGAGAGCGTTAGCAAAGGCTAAGCCGGTTTTAGTTAAGAACATAAAGGAACTGATGATGGGCTTGAGCTTTCCTAAATACATAAAAGTAGCTGATTTGGGCTGCTCTTCGGGACAAAACACGTTCTTTGCAATGTCTGAAATCATCAATACAACCAATGTGTTATGTCAAAAATGGAACCAAAACCCACCAGAGATAGATTGTTGTCTAAACGATCTCCCTAATAACGATTTCAACACAACGTTCAAATTCATACACTCATTCAAAGAGAAGAACCTCACGTGCAAAGCACCATACTTCGTTTCTGGAGTACCCGGCTCCTTCTACTCGAGGCTCTTCCCTCGTAAGAGTCTCCATTTAGTACATTCCTCTTATGGCCTCCATTGGCTCTCTAAGGTATGGCTAGTATCGAGACTTCATTATAATATTCTCTCTTTACATATAAACTGATTTATTTTGTATCGAAATTTTGCTATAATATTGGAACTATTTGATTGTAAGGTTCCTGAAGGACTTGAGAAGAACAAAATGAGTGTATACATCACAGCTTCAAGTCCCCTAAGTGCATACAAGGCTTACTTAAAACAATTCCAAAGAGATTTCACAACATTTCTGAAACTGCGTTCGGAAGAGATGGTTTCTAATGGACGTATGGTTCTAACTTTCATCGGTAGAAACAATATGGATAATCCATTGCATAGAGATTGTTGTCACTTTTGGACATTATTATCCAAATCTCTCCATGACCTAGTCGTCGAGGTATATATCAAAAAAAAAAATATGTTCTCTTTTTGTCTTTCCATATTTTGAATACATGTTCAAACACTGGTTTCACATATATCTATTTTTTTCGTAGGGTCTTGTGAGTGCTTCGAAGGTAGATTCGTTCTACATGCCTTTTTATGATCCTAGCAAAGAAGAAGTTAAAGAAATAGTAGGGATAGAAGGTTCATTTGAAATCAAAGATTTAGAGGCGCATGAATATGATCTTGGCCATTGTAACCAAGACGGGTCAAAGAGAAGTAAATCAGGAAAAAATGAAGCCAATTACATAAGAGCGGTGAGTGAACCATTGCTCGTGGCTCACTTTGGAAATGCCATTATCAGCAGATTGTTTAACAAGTTCGCACATCATGTGTCTCAACATGCTGGTTGCAGAAACAAAACGACCGTTAGTCTAGTCGTTTCATTGACTCGCAAATAACTTTTTTTATGTACAATAAAGTTTAGTCTTCGCGAGCGATGTGAATGGTTAATTTTTTTAAAGTATATCGTCGATCATGCATGAATTCCTGCGTTTAAAGAATATATAAATCATCTAAGTCTATAAATAGAACTTCTAGGCTAATTAAGTTTTCATCTAGATTCTGTAACTAGAGGTTTTCATCTAGAGTATATTTTTTTTAACACCCACCTAGAGTATATAGACAGACCTATATCTGTGCATCAACATGGTTCAAGAGTTTGATCTTTTACCATCAAGGGTATCTAAGGGGGATCATGAAAGAGAATCAAAGAACAAGCCTAGAGCTGAAAAAATGAAGGAATATGAGAAGAACATGCAAAACTGCTGAATTAAGAAGTCTTTATGAAGGAATATGAGAAGAACTTAAAGTAAAGATGCGGCGAAACTGCTGAATCTCCAGCATTCTCTTTGCCTCTTATGTTCTTAATATGCAAAATTGTTGTTCAGAAGCTTACTTATGCTTTTGTATACCAATTCAATGTTATCTTTGACCTTCCCCTTCTGCTTACACGTACGATTGTGTAAGTTACAAATCTACAATTTTGTATTTTGTCAAACCAAATTATAGAATCTGGTTGGTCAAATTAAGCAGAAATGGTACATCTGGAAAGTTAGGAATAATAAAGTTTTCAGTAACTTGGATATGGACCCAATAGATACGCTTAAGTTGGTAGAAACAGAATCAATACTGTGGGCTGAGGCACTACTGAAGGACCAGAAGACAACACCACAAATAATGAATACGACTTTATCGTCGATTCCATGAAGATGGTGCTTTACAGATGGCTCCTGGAAAGAGGGTGATATTTTTTCAAGACAAGATTGGTTCAACACTTTAGAAGGTTTTGATGGATTGTTGGGGGTGAAGAATGCAAGAGCTTCTCTATCTCCAATTCATGCAGAGATGGAAGCGCTACTATAGGCAATGGAATGCATGAGGAATTTACGTTAATTTTAGGTTACGTTTGCAACGGATTGTTCTCAATTGGTGAAGATGGTTTCGGAACCAGAAGAATAACCAGCTTTTGCAAATTATTTGGAAGATATCAAGATCATGAAAGAAAGTTTCACCCGATCAGAGATTATCTATGTACCAAGGACGCAAAATTCAAAAGCGGATAGACTAGCGCGCAATGTTAGGAAACAACCGTCTTTTGTCGTTCACATGGATGCAGATCACCCGGTTTGGTTTACAGAGTCAGTATGAGTCTGTATCGTTGATGACAAAAAAAAAAAAGGTTAAGTCTTGTTGGTCGAATTAAACTAAATACACTTCCAAAATAAGATTAAAAGATAAAGATAAATATTGTTGGTCAAAGTTATATTATAAAGATAAAGATAAGAAGAAACTAAAATAAGAAATATAATAATTATTTTACCATTTTCATCAATTTTTGTTGCAGAATATCATTTGGTAACAATAGGAAAGGAGGAATCTCAGCGTGAAAATGTGTATGAATACCATCTAAGATGGATACCTATATCTTTACAACAAATTAAAGAGAGGCTTAGTTTCAAAAAAACAAAATGAAAAATCTAATCATCTTTTTCATTCTTCTTAGTAGATGCATCGGACAGATAGTAGACGAAAAAGAAACTCTCGTTCTCACGAACGAACTGAACAACAAAATCCTCGCAATACATTGTAAATCCAAGGACGACGACCTTGGTGACCATTATTTGGCCGTCGGCCAAAGCCAAGAATATAAATTCAGGGATAATCTTTGGCACACGACGCTCTTCTGGTGTCATATGGGGCAAGGACCTGATTATAAGATTCAACAAGTGTTTGAGGCATACAGATCTACGTGGACTAAGTATGTGGGATACACCTATTGGATAGGAAGAGAGGATGGAATCTACTTTAGACAAGACCCCCATGGTTTACCTTTGGTGAAAAGATATGATTGGAATCTTACGGCCTATTAATACTCTTTCATGCAGGTGTATGATTGCATTGTTTGATGAAGATTATAAACTTTAATATCTGTTTTTGGTTGTTGTTGTTGTGGTTCAATTAAAATTGACCTACAAATTTCACAATAGAAATCTGAATCAGATGTGTAGTTTGTTTTCATCTATATTGAGTAAGTGTTTTTATTATAATATATAAAATGATATATATGTTGGCTAGAGGTTTTTTTTTTTCAATCTTTTCATTTTGCTTTAGTTTTGAAGATCCCATATCTACATTCCACCCCTCTCCCTTTCCCACAATAAAGAAATTAAGAATAAAAATTTAACGGTCATTCATTTTCTTATTTCTTAAATACCTTTTTCACGTTATTTCTTAAAGGAAAATTCTCTCGAATAGATTTTTTTTTTAGTTTTTGTCACAAAATAGCACTAAAAATGACCAAAATAGCATATTTTTATTTTGAAAATTTTAATTTTTTATATTTTAAAATTTGAAACTTTATCCCTAAAACTCCACCCCTTAACTCTAAACCCTAATTCTAGATTAGTTAACCGTTAGGTATAAATGCATATCTACCCTTTAATAAAACTTATTTTGGTCATTTTCTTCCTTGAGATCTATTTTTGTGAAAATAAACTAAAAAAAACTATCTAAGGGAATTTATGTTTCTTAAATACCAATAAAATATATTTTTAATCAAATAACATAAATTTATTCAATTAATATTAAGAATATGTCGGTCATTAGTTTTCTTTATTTCCTTAAATAATTTTCCTTTTCATAAGATTTGAAAAAGCTCCTACAATCCAAAATCTTTTTTTTTCCTTTCTGAAAATCAAATATTCCTATCCTATATAATCCAATTTTGTTTTCGAAACACATATAATCCAATTACATTACCATAATATAACCATAAGAAATAATTTTAATCAAATAACAAAATTTTTATTTTATTTTATCGTTTAATGTCTATTTCAGAGTGATGTTGAATAATCTCATTAGATATACTTAATGCGGCCATCTATCTTTTAATGTCTTTTTCAAAGTGATTCATAAACGTTATGTAAATTAACTCATCAAAGTGAAAACCAGTTTTAACAAAAAGAAGAAAAAAAACTAACGAAACTATTTGATGTGTGATCCCATCATCACACACACACACTAAATCGTTATACAGAGTTAAACAACGCATAATGAACTGGAACAAACATATATTACTATATACATTGTCTAAAATTGCACATTTTGTTGAAATGGTTACTCTCTCTATCTCATTGTATTGTGATTAGTTTGCCAAGTTGGGAAAATGGTAGAAGAGAGACAATAACAGAATTACTAAAATTTTAGAGGCTACAAAAAGACAAGTCCAAACATATTCACACACTTAAAAAGCTTTTCTCGTACATTTTTGCTATATATGTGGTGGTGTCTCTCTTTGACTCCTCTCTTTCTATATCACTCACTATTTATGTATCCATCTCTCCACACATCTCTCTCCATCTCACACACATCTTCCTCTTAACACATTAATATATATTACATCAGTTTAACATCTTCATAACCAACAACACAACTCCTCTTCTCTTTTCTTGAACATCAGAATAATGGAAGCATTTGAAGAGGCGATAGCGGCCTCAAAAGAGCAAGCATTGATCCTTAGAGGGAAGCGTACAAAGCGACAACGTCCACAGTCTCCTATTCCTTTCTCTGTATCCCCTCCTATAGTTGAAGAAGAAGTATCCAACGTTCTTGATTCCAAGGAAAATGATGTAGCAAACCGCAAAAAGGATGGTGTGGTCACGTCTTCATCTTCATCAGCATCTTGGTCCTCTAACAACAACCCAACGTTGAAGGGCGAAGAAGACGAGGAAGATCAAGACGTAGCCAATTGTTTGATACTCCTTTCCCAGGGACACTCTTTCCCCCAACACAACCAACAGCTCAAGATACCTCACCAAGAAATAAACAATAATAACACGTATAGATTTAGCAGCAGGAGGTTTCTAGAGACTTCTTCATCAAACGGTGGTGGCAAATCAGGTTACTACGTTTATCAGTGCAAAACATGTGACCGGACCTTCCCTTCTTTTCAGGCTCTAGGCGGCCATAGAGCTAGCCACAAGAAACCTAGAGCCACCTCCTTTTACTCCAACCTTGACCTAAAGAAGAGTATCTACGAAAACGACGCCGCTTCACTCGTTACAACCACAAATATTTACAATAACAACAAAAACAACAACAATAGATCGCTTGTTGCTTACGGAAAGGCAAATAACAATAAAGTTCATGAATGTGGAATTTGTGGAGCCGAGTTTACGTCTGGACAAGCCTTAGGTGGTCACATGAGACGGCATAGAGGTGCGGTGGTTGTGGCTGCGGCACCAGCTCCCATCGTGACGGTGGCCGCGGCTGCGGCCAACACGGAGTTATCATTGTCTTCCATGTCGTATGATCAAATATCCGACGGTCAAGATCATCTGGTGATGCCAGAGGCAAAGAAAGCTAAGAAGATGGTCGTGTCATTGGATTTGGATCTGAATCTACCCGCACCGGAAGATGAGAATAGGGTCAATGGGTTGAGCTTGGCTTTGAAGCAAAAACACGAACAAGAACAAGAACATCAAGAGACGAAACAAAAAGAAGAACCAGTGTCTCTTGTCTTGTCTGCTCCTACTTTGGTGGATTGCTATTACTGATTTATTATTAAACACACTAATCTAAAAACATATTATTTTCTTTTTTTGGCTTACTAGGAAACTGATAATTCATTCAATATCTAACGTTTTTTTTTTTTTTTTGTGTAACCGATTCTTTGCTTCTTAAATACTTGCGGGGATTCTTTTTTTCTTGGGTCTTTTTTCAGACGAGTATACTAAAATATAATCATCTCTTTAGTTTCGATTTGTTACAAAAGAAAATTGTATAGATATTTTGATGTCACGTTCTTTAATGATTTTGATCAGAAAATATTGTTTTCTTGTTTCCTCCAGAAGAAAAAAAAAAAGCTCATGAAAAGGGCGTGACGGGGTGTCTGGTCTTGTTGTTTCAATTCTGTTCTTTTTAGCAGTTGTAACAAAAAGTTCTCTTTGCCGTTGACAAATAAAGCTTTAAATCGATAGTGAGAGAGTTCTGATCAAATACATATACTACTATTTATTTTTGCTTTTAATTTAAATATCAGTGGTGGTGATAGTTTAGTATACTGTTGTCATATACATGTATATACTCAGTTCACAATGAATGCTTTTCCTAGCTTCCAGGAACTCTATTGAACGACAAATTGATTATCTTCTAAAGATAAATATATTTCATGTTCTTAAAAAGATATATGATTTATACATAAAACGGCCGATTCCACCATGAACTTGATGTCTCCATTGTTTTCATACACAAACTATTGAATCAAGCCAAAACCACCACGAACTAAGTTTAATTTTGAATTTCAGACATGAATTTTTCCAATCTGGTTAATTACTACATAACCGAATCTGATTTCGGTTTATTTAGCTTCGGGTGCTGACATGGCACACACGAGGCTAGAATGGTATTGGTCGGTTTAAAATCAGACCAAATTAATTTTTTTTTTTTAATTTGCCTTGACAAAACGGCGTTGTTTTGTCAATTGAAGTAAAAATAAAATTGGGAAAATTAAAATTAGGGTTCATCGTGATTTTAGAAGAACAGAACAAAGAAGAAGAAAGAGGAAAACAGAGACGACATGGGAGTCTAAAATCAAAGAACAGAGGAGTAATCATAGGAGATTTCGTGGGCAAATTGAACCGAGAAGTGTTTCTGTGACTAGCGAGTCTGAAAGATGAGGTATGTCGAGTTATTTCAGTGAATGAAAATTTTGGAATTTTTATACATATTAGGGTAAGATGTCGTATGGGATTTGCTTAACCTTTTGGTGCCATTTTTATGTAACTTATAGTTCTGAGGAAGGCAGGCTGATCACCTTTGGCTGCTACTATGGTGGAAAATTTGAAGAGGTTGATGGTAAAGATCTTTACAATGGTGGTGGTTATAGGATAATGGAAGCTTATCCTAGTCGTTTATTTCCAGAGCTCATGAACCAGCTACCCATAAGTCTCTATGGTCAAAGAGTGTGGTTTAAGTTTCCATATGAAGGTATAGAAGAACGACAGTTGATAAGAAATGGTGACGATCAGTTCACAAAAATGTGTAGAGCTTCAGTATGGGTAGATTCAATCGATATCTTTGTTGAGCCAGAGACAGAAGGAGATGAGTCAAGAGCTGAGAACGAGAGAGAGGAGACAGAGAGGTATGAGGCAGATTCAGAGGCAGAGAGATATGAGGCCGAGAGGAATGAACACCAATTTGATGAAGAAGCAAGAGTAGAAAGGAATGTGGCTGATTTTGTTGATGAAGATTTTGATGAGTATGCTACACCTTTATGTTCAGACGATGATGAAGATGGTGTTGAGAGAGTTGTACACTTAAGAAAGCATCCATCAAGACCAAAGATAGGTCTACAGTGAGAGGTCCATGTATTCTTCAACGCAGCAAAACAGACATAGAATCTGTAAAAGACATCACTACCATCATCACCTTGGACTGTCTCTAGATGGACTGATGAGCCCCTATTCGACTCCAATAACTCAACTCTGTAATCTCTAAGCCGTGAGAACTGTAAGTCCTGCTTTGATAATTTCTATTGCCCTTTTCCTTGCGTTCCGGCACTGATCTATGGTTGCAGTCAACTCCCAACGCTTCTGAATCTCTTCTAGAATCTGTTTTGGTTTTAATTTTGGATTTTCCCTTATGTCATCAACGAACAACCCAGCAATAACCTCTTGTGTAAGCAGGCTTGAACGTCCACTCCTCATGCAAGTGTGCTCTTTCATTAACACTTTAACTAGCCACTTCTGTAACGGTTCTTCATAAGAGCAGTAAATCTTCCACATACATTGTTCTTCTCCTTCTTCAGCTTCACTGGCACACTTCAATTCTGATTTGTCTTTCTCCCAACGCACATACTTAATATTCCATCTATGCTTTAGCACATAGTCAACCATAGCTTTTTTGAAAGCTTCCAAACTCTCAAAAGCTTGTCTTAATTTCAGATCACCACTGCCTTTTATGTACCTCAAATACCCATCTCTCTCAACACCATCTTCATCATCGTCTGAACATAAAGGTGTAGCATACTCATCAAAATCTTCATCAACAAAATCAGCCACATTCCTTTCTACTCTTGCTTCTTCATCAAATTGGTGTTCATTCCTCTCGGCCTCATATCTCTCTGCCTCTGAATCTGCCTCATACCTCTCTGTCTCCTCTCTCTCGTTCTCAGCTCTTGACTCATCTCCTTCTGTCTCTGGCTCAACAAAGATATCGATTGAATCTACCCATACTGAAGCTCTACACATCTTTGTGAACTGATCGTCACCATTTCTTATCAACTGTCGTTCTTCTATACCTTCATATGGAAACTTAAACCACACTCTTTGACCATAGAGACTTATGGGTAGCTGGTTCATGAGCTCTGGAAATAAACGACTAGGATAAGCTTCCATTATCCTATAACCACCACCATTGTAAAGATCTTTACCATCAACCTCTTCAAATTTTCCACCATAGTAGCAGCCAAAGGTGATCAGCCTGCCTTCCTCAGAACTATAAGTTACATAAAAATGGCACCAAAAGGTTAAGCAAATCCCATACGACATCTTACCCTAATATGTATAAAAATTCCAAAATTTTCATTCACTGAAATAACTCGACATACCTCATCTTTCAGACTCGCTAGTCACAGAAACACTTCTCGGTTCAATTTGCCCACGAAATCTCCTATGATTACTCCTCTGTTCTTTGATTTTAGAATTGAATCTACCCATACTGAAGCTCTACACATCTTTTTTACTCCAGACGACAAAACGACGCCGTTTTGTCAAGGCAAATTGAAAAAAAAAATTAATTTGGTCTGATTTTAAACCGACCAATACCATTCTAGCCTCGTGTGTGCCATGTCAGCACCCGAAGCTAAATAAACCGAAATCAGATTCGGTTATGTAGTAATTAACCAGATTGGAAAAGTTCATGTCTGAAATTCAAAATTAAACTTAGTTCGTGGTGGTTTTGGCTTGATTCAATAGTTTGTGTATGAAAACAATGGAGACGTCAAGTTCATGGTGGAATCGGCCGTTTTCCCTGTATATGTTACTTATAGTCAGGAATTTTGTTTATCAGTTTTTTTTTTCAGTAAACCGACAATTTCTAAGGGCATCAGCAATGGTGATACTCAAGGCACAAATTCTTAGAAATAGTAGTTATGATTATTTTTTTCGGATTTAAAAAAAAAATTAACCAATCGCGGGCCGCCACATGTCAGTGGGGCCCGCGAATAGTTAAGAGGCTCAACAAATCGAATCCTTAGCTAGGGAGTTTAAGAGCTTTTGTTGGCACAAAAACATAAATGAAGTGGAACCCACATAATTTTATAATAATTTTTTTTTAAGGATTTGTGCTAAGAATCATTGTTGGAGATGGTCTAAGAGATAGATGCTTCACCTACGTCAACCTATCCTTTGGAAACTGTACTGTCGACGACCGTGTGTAATCCTACTCCAGCAGCCTATCCGCGGCTCATCGCAACGTTGGATGAAAAAGTTGTATCTCAAAACAATAGAAAATCTACCTATCTATAATTCATCGTAAGACTCTTATAACCCTAATGACAATATGAAAAGCAAACAAAAACCTCAAAAGAAAAGGACATTAAGTAAAAAAGGAAAGACACGATTGAAAACTGACAAGGAGAAGGAGATGTATGTTGCATCAGAGATCCATGCATTTCCAGAGATGGTTTTCAAATGCTGTTTTTCAACGTTGTTTTTTACTTATGTGTGTTCTTTCGAACACGAACTTTAGAATTACAACTGAGATTTTCTTCTCTCTTAAATCACCTCTATTTTTAGCTATGTTTTAGTTATGTTAGTTTTTCAGCTTACCGTCAGAGTATCTTTATAGTTGTAATCGATTTAGCCCGTCGGACGTTTAATTTTAATATAAGCATTCATTGTTCTAAAAAAAAGCTTTTCGAGATTAAAAGTGATTGCTGTTTTGGTATTTACTGTGAAGACTGCATGCTGTTTGGTTTTTCTACTATTAGGGGTGTTCAATCCAGATATCGGTTCGGTTTTTTCGGTTTTTCGATATTTCGGTTAGTAAAATACAACTACCATTCTAAATCCATATTTACTTCGGTTCAGTTCGGTTTATATACCGTCGGTTTTCGGTTTATTCTGTTTTATACCAAAAAACATAATTCTTTATTTTTGGATCATATTATATGAATTTTAGAGTCATGTTGTCAACACATCCATTTATTAAAAAATATTATAAGTTTAAATAAAAGAACAAAAATAAAAAATGTTTCCATCATCTAATAAAATAATCAAATCTATAATTAAAATCAAAGCTCAAAATTTTGATAATAAAAATAAAAAACAAAAAATAAAACAGAAGCACGAAGCACAAAAGAAAGGTTTTTCTATTATTTCCTATTTAGCGTTCATCAAAGTCATGTTTCTTCTATTAAACATGAAACTCTATTCGTGTATAAATAAAAAAAATTGTGAAGAATTTTCACTAAATCTAATCATTAAATTTATAGTCTTTATTTCAATTTAGTCAATGCTAAATTAAAACAAAAAGATCAAAAGAAAACTAAGAAAATAAGAAGCATGTTTGCGATGAATTATTATTTAATTATAGTTCAAGGTTTTACAAATCAAGACTTTTTTATTACTGTAAAAAATATGGTAATAGTTATTAGCAAAAAAATTAACTTACGATTTTCATACGTCGTTATAAAATATATACATATTTACGTGTTTCTATTTTTTGATCGGTTTTATTCGGCTTATTCGGTTTTATCGGTTATATACCGAACCATATCCAAATCCTACGGTTTTTTAAAAATCATATCCATTCGGTTTGTATGGTATTAACCAAATCCAAACCATATTATCTATTTCGGTTCGGTTCGGTACGGTACGGTTCGGTTTTGCCGTATTGAACGGCCCTAACTATTACCACCATTGATGCCAGAAAGCTATGGGCCTGTCTGCTTTTATGCTCTGGCCCATAATATATACTGATTCAATTAGACCTAAGTTGCTGAAAAAGATGACCCGTTTGACTGCTCTCTGGACCCGGTTTACAATCATAAATAGCGTGAAAAAACAGATTAGCGTCCCAACGACCTATATATACAACACGACGGAATCTTCTAGAATCACAAAAATTAAGAAACGTGTTGACGTGTCACCTAACTAGAACACCGTCGCGAATCAAAATATCAACGCACCGTCACTATAAACATCTCTCCAACCTCGCCCTCGTGCTTCTTCCCTTTAGTCTCCGCGGTTGCTTCATAACGTCGTCTTCCCCCAATTTTCCCCCAATTCAAAACCCTAATTTTCCTAATCTGTTAATTTCACCTCGAATCAGGCAAAAACCCTAAAAATTCGGGAAGATTTGAGCTTGTTCTTGCTCGCCGATCGATGGGTCGCGGCTCAGCCACGTCGCTCGCTCCCGGGTTTCGTTTCCACCCGACGGACGAGGAGCTCGTTCGCT
The DNA here is from genome assembly GCF_000695525.1 of Brassica oleracea var. oleracea. NCBI lineage: Eukaryota > Viridiplantae > Streptophyta > Magnoliopsida > Brassicales > Brassicaceae > Brassica > Brassica oleracea. The sequence goes on from NC_027750.1 coordinate 864,556, forward strand.
ACTACCTGAAGCGCAAGGTCTGCAACAAGCCCTTCAAGCTCGACGCCATCTCCGTCACCGATGTGTACAAATCCGAGCCTTGGGATCTACCAGGTTAGATAATCGAATTTGGTTTAAGCTTCAATTGTGATAATAATCTTGAATTAGGTTTTGAGTCGATTGTGTTTTGTAGAAAAGTCGAAGCTGAAAAGCAGAGACTTGGAGTGGTACTTCTTTAGTATGCTGGATAAGAAGTACAATAATGGATCGAAAACGAATCGCGCCACGGAGAAAGGCTACTGGAAGACGACGGGGAAGGACCGGGAGATTCGTAATGGTTCGAGAGCCGTGGGGATGAAGAAGACGCTTGTTTATCACAAGGGGAGAGCTCCTCGTGGTGAGAGGACTAATTGGGTTATGCATGAGTATCGTCTTACTGATGAGGAGTTGAAGAGAACTGGTGCCCCACAAGTAAAGATACCTTTTTTTTTTCTTGTGATGTGGAAAGTTTTATGGATTGAGTTATTGACTTTGTTGAGTGTGTTGTGTAGGATGCGTATGTGCTGTGTAGGATATTCCAGAAGAGCGGTACGGGGCCTAAGAATGGGGAGCAGTACGGTGCTCCTTATCTTGAGGAGGAGTGGGAAGAGGATAAAATGACTTTTGTGCCTGAACAAGAGGCTCTTAGTGAAGGGTTGGGTGTTGATTATGATGTATATCTCGACATTGACGAGTTTGACGAGGTTTGTGTGTTAAGTAGTAGCTTTAGCTTTCTTTATGATTAATGTATATTGTAATTGTGTTTAGTGATGGGGATAGCATATACTGAAAGTGTTATAAGTGATGTGGTTACAGATATGGAACATGATACCTGTCTAGATTTTAGATTAGGGATATATGTTAGTTAGCTTAGGTTTTGGCATATTGATGATGATAACATACATTTCTACATTCATGGCATTTCTTTTGTTTGAACGTTTGTATTTGATTTTCTTTTGCAGAAGCCTGAGAATCTTGTGGTCTATGATGCCATTCCTGTTGAGCCTAATTATTACCATGGAGAATCAAGCAATAACGTTGAGTCCGGAAACTACTCAGACTCTGGAAATTACATTCAACAAATTGACTCTGGTGGTTGCTTTGAACAGCCAATTGAAACGTTTGAGGAGGATCAGAAGCCTATCATCCGGGACGGTAGCATTCAGCCCTGTTCTCTGTTTCCCAATGAACAGAATGATGAGAACGTGGTGAATCTGCAAACATCCAACGATAATGTATTTGCGGCCGAGAATTGCTACAGTGACATTCCGATTGATACCAACTATATGCCTGACGAGTCATTCATCGATCCTAGCAACAACCTTCCACTCAGTGATGGTCTGTACCTGGAAGGGAATGATCTCGGCAATGCGCTACCAGATGATTTTGACTTTGAAGATTATCTCGAATTCTTTGACGATGAGGACGCTCAGAATTTGACTCTCGATGTTTCTCAATTGTTGGGATCTGAAGATGCTCTTCCTGACCAAGAAGGCAGTGACCAGATGGTAAGAGTCTTGCTTTCGACTTGCTTAGTTTTTCTATATGTTTTAAGTCCTTTCTAACTTACTTTTGCACCAGCAGCCTTCCTCTGAAGACTTGGAGAAGAATGTCGCTGAAGGCAAGGAGGCGGTGGAGAAAGATGAAAGTGGCGAAGGATCTTCCTCAAAGCAAGATGCAGATGTCACAGACTTCGACTCAGGTAACGCTCAGATATGTTCATACATTCCAAGTTAAACAAATTATTTGATGACCGATTCTAACTCTTCTGAAACTAAATCATGCAGCTTCAAAGTACCCTTTCCTCAAGAAGGCGAGCCAGATGTGTGGAGCGACATCTTCATTTGCTTCCCAGTTCCAAACAAAGGACGGCCGGCTACACGCAGGGCAATCTTCAGGTTCGGTTCATGTTACTGCAGGTATAATCAGAATATCAAACATGAATCTAGCAGCGGATATGGGCTGGTCATATGACAAGAACAGTAACCTTAACGTAGTCCTTTCTTTCGGCTTGGTCCAACGGGATGATGGGATGAGTTCCTCTGTAAACAAGACGGGAGGAGTTCCAGCGAGAAGAGCTATGTTGATCTTCATCTGCTTATGGGCTCTCCTGCTCTCCGTTAGCTTCAAGATAGGAACCATGGTCTCTGCTCGGTGATTAACATCAAAAAGTTGTACCTCTCCCAACTATATATAGGCTTTACTTTGGCAATGCTTTGCTGCCCCCAATATTTTATCTTTCGTGTAAGGATTTTGTGTAGTTTGAACTCTCTTTACAGTTTCTGGTTTAACTTCCAGAAATAAGAACATAATTATCAATTGATTAAGTTGGAACCATTGGCTTTAAACGCTTCAAACTGGAATTATCAGCAAAATGTAGTTCTTTATTTAAGATGAGCTTGAAATAACAAACACATTCATAACAAACAAATTGATTCTGAATCTTTTGTAATAGATAGAAAAAAATAACTTATGTATCACACTCAAAAGTAGTATTATAAACCAATGTTGGATTCGAACGTTGAGCATCTTCAAATGTATGTATTGTTTGGGATCTCTACCTAGTACCCCAGCCCCAGCCTTGCTTTTTCACGGTCCCGTCTTCTCTTTCATCCGATGCTAACTTCTGTTTTCTAAGCATCTCAACTTCAGCTTCAATGGATTGTCCTGACTCCAATGCTTTCTGCAGTTCTGCTATTTGTGCCTAAGACATTCCATAAGAGAGAGAATCGCCAATGAGTTGGAGATTTTGGAAAAACGACACAACCGGGCAAACTTAAAGCAGACTGTGAATGTAGAAGGAGGCTTTTGTATACCTCGAGTTTAAAGCATCTTGACCGCTCTGAGATAAGTTGACCTTGTACAGATTGGAGTTCCTGCAATAATGTGAAAAGATTGTGAATCTAACACAAAAGGGGGAAGTAACATTTCACTTGACAGTGTTGAGAGGTACGAACTTGAGATAGTTCAGCGTGGGTGCTATTAACTTCATCTATCTTTTCCCTGAGCTTCGAGTTTTCTACTTGGGTTTCTGCAACAGATGACTCCAGAGTTCTTTTTTCTTCTTTAATGGAATCGATTGTGTTTCTGATATTACTCCCAGAGAAGCTGTTTCCTGTTCCGTTGAGAGTTGGGTTTGCAGGTGGTGGAGGAAAATCTGAACTATCTGACTTGGCTATGGCATAAGCAGCAGTGACAGAGGCCGCAGCTGCAGCGGCTGCTGGTGACTTGAAGATTTTGGGATGCGAGGATGATTCTCCGGGCTTTAGTCTCATGACGAATATCTGTGTGAAAAGAAGACGAGAGTCGAATATAATGGATAAGACGTATCACTAAGGCATGATTTGCGTAAGCTGTCTATGGGCTTACATCATTGTTATACTTTCCGTTATAGCCGCCAAAAGCTACTAAGATGTTCTCCCCAAATACTGATGCTGAGCACACACTAAGGCCCTGCAGTTTGAATAATACATCAATACATAAGAAAACTCAGACATGAAAGAAATTGAATTTAGGATTAGTTGATCAACCTCACTAGCAAGTGGATGCCTTGCTCCTACATGTGTTGATGTAGACCAAACCAGCTTCGACATATTTAGAACAAGGGTCTCTAAACAACCTGCACGCACGAAAGGAAAGAGTCACAGAGGAGAGATGCATGCAAAAGCCTGTTAAGCAAGCGGATACGTAATTATAGAACCAGAGATTGCATTTACCGGTACTGTTATCACCGCCCCCAACAATATACCAGTTTTCGTCAATGGTTATTCCTGCGTGTCCTGCCCGAGGAGTTACATCATCTCCCTGAACATGAGGCTGTGACCACTCCATCTGCGATGTATGCAAGATAATTATCAGAATCATGATGAAAATGATAAATAAAATTCCAGAAAAAATGTGCTTACGGTTTGCAAGTCGAGGATATGAAGATCATTGAAGAAGATAGAATGAGAACAACCACCAAAAATCAAGAGGTAACGATTGGAGTGTGTAGCAGCTGTGTGGTCAAATCTGGGAACTGGGCGTGTCTGCCTACTCAAACAAGAAAAATACACACTTGAGATGTAAGACCTGCAGTAAAACATAAACAATAAATTTAGTTGAATAAAACTTACGATGTCTCAACCACATCCCAAGTCATTGTCTCGAGATCAAGAACATGCAGATCATTCAGGAGCCTCCTTTTCTTATCTTCCCCACCAAAAACAAAAACTCGGGAACCTACCAGCGTAATGGAATGTCCACCGCGTGATACCTATAAAACAAAAACAAAAAAGAGTATAACTAGCCGAAACATAAAAATGTGTACGGACCAATTCAGATTAACAGTTTCCCTACCGGAACATTCCCCGAGGCCTCAACGACTCCACACAGATGTGTTTCCAAATCAATGAGCCGCACTGTAAGGAAGAATCAAACACACTTTATAAGCATCTGAAACAGAGCATCCACATGATTATTTTTCTCTTGCATCTCACAGAACAACATCTAGATATTGGCTAACCTGACATGTTATCTGATTGATTCTTGGAGTACCCACCGATCAGAAGAAGCTTGTGTCCCCACTTAATCTGCCAAGATTTTTCACAATTTTTTTGAACATTTCAAGTATATGATTGCAAAAACTCTTGTGCAAGTAAAAAAAACTTTACCATACGGTGATCTGAAATAGCAGGAAAAGCCTCCCCTAAGCTACCAACACCGTCTTCAGTTTTAAGTTTCAGACTATCCCAAGTCAAACTTCTAAGATCAAACACCTGACAAGTTGATGAGTTCAGCAAATCAAACACAGATCCATTAAATAGATAAAGTAAACAGAGAATTAAACTAACCTGGACATCAGATAAGTAACGGCCGTTACGGCTTCCACCGACAATGTAGAGCTTCTCGTCAACAACCACCGCCGCATGCTGCATTTTCCATAAAGAAAACGATTCAATCAGATAAGTATAAATCTCTCCAATCAAATCAAAACGAATCCACCTTGTACCGAGCTGATGCTCGTGAGCCAGGAACAGTGAGCTGCGTCCACTCATCGTGGGGGAGATTCGAATGCCAATCACCGACGTCTATCTCTTTCCTGATCTCTTCCATCGTCTGCCAATTTTGTAGAACAAGTTACGAGATGAGCTTCGATCTCATCTGATTTAACAAATTGATATCGAATTAAGAAAATTCATACGAGATACAGAGACTAGGGGGAACAATGCGATCACAATGAGATCTGAACATTAATTAAGAGAGAACGGATAAAATAAAGGGAAGGAGGTAGACGAACATGAAGATAGTAATCGAGATGGCGGCGATAGTTAGAGCCGCCGGAGAGAGCGAGTGGTATCGGAGCCGGAGAAGGTGAAAGGAATGTGGGAGTGAGATTGAATCGTCTCCATGTATATGATAATTTGTGGGCATTTACGTAAATTTAGAAAGTTCCTGGTACTTTCAGTAATAATTAAATTCAAGAAGTACGGGGTGATTCGGAAAATATCAAAAGCTTACTTGTCAATTAGGTGGGTGGTTTTGTATAGATATGAGAAGATAGGTGAAATTTGGGAAATATTAAAAGTTCCGGATAATGAGCCTAAATAATAAAAATATATGAAAAATTGTTTTTAAAAAATATATATTATATATTTTTAATGCAATTTTTATTAACTATTAATGAAAAATTGTGAAGTTTAAGAACATTAATTGTATTTTTTAAAAAAAAATTTGTCTTAAAAATATAAAAAATATAAAATTACAAAAAGGGCAACAAAACTGAAATAAAGTTATTAAACAAAACAAAGTGAAAATAGTACTTCTAAATCCAAACCTGCTTCTCTCCCAAGAGAAAAAAAAAACACATTGTATTATGTCAAAGACATGAACAAGAAGAAACAAAGCTCCTAGAGAGAACTCTCTGCCTCACTCCAAGATGATTTGTGATCCCCATCTCAAAGCTTAAGCCTCAACAAAATGACCAAAGATGAGGAACCAAGATGGAGACTTCTTTATTCGGTCTCTCTCTCAGAGGCTGAATCAACTTTCTGTTTTATCATCGTCTCAGCTTGTTGAATTGCTCTCTGTGATCCTGTGATCGTCACTTTCCTGTCCATTTTTTGCCATTTCAAAAGTTTAGACATTAGAAGTATTTAACACAATGTTCGGTTATAGCCCTCCCAATAAGGTTAGCTTTTACCTGTCAGTGGTTCCAGACATGAAATCGCCTCGGTCTGATATTTTTATACGAGCACCGGTCATCTGAGTGATTTCCATGATGTTTCTTCCTCCACGGCCAAGGACCAATCCTATATGCTCATCCGACACACCAATTGTCACCGTGCTACCAGCCTCTTCCTGGAATGTATACCAAAAACAAAGCTTAAGAAATGATCAAACGAGCGAAATCATCTCTGAGTGCATTTACATGAACAGGGTGGAACATATATTATGCAAAATTATACACCACACTTCAATATATATTCATAAATAGGGTGGAATATGATGCAAAGAGACTAACCTTTTGGTGGTTTTGATACCTGCCTCCAGAACCGTTGTGTGCGTAGTTAGCTGAATTGTATCCCGCTGTTGCAACAGAAGGAAGCACATACGCATATGGATGACCATGAAAACCAGAGTGGGAAAGACCTAAAATGCCGATTTAAAAGGAACTTACAAGCGAAATAAGCTTAACAACTGACAAGCATCACACACATTCCCCAAAGTAAGAAAGAAATTCAATGTGAGACGAAAGATACTTAAACCCAATACTACCTAGCTGACATTTGACAATGTACATAGTGTAGACCCAAAGAATAGTCCAGAAGTGATCTAACCATATACTTTATTGCTTTCGAAAAATGAACAAATGCTATGCAATCCCAGACATGCAGAACAGGATAACAGAAGAAACATCAATGAGGAAAACAGACACCTAACTAAGCTAATACTGAGTTGATATACCTGCATATGAATATGGGGAATGTACATTCTGGGAGTAATGATCGTCCTCGGTAAGCTTAGCCAAAATCAAATCAATTGCCCGCATCTGCTCCTCAAAGGTTCCAGATAACGTCACTAGCCTATCACTCAACCCATAGAAGGTATTATCCAGAGGGGATATCTTAATACCAGCTTTAGATTCCTCAGTAAATGACCTGTGTCAATAGAAATAAATCTTTTAACGGCTGGTAACAGCAGTATTACTGAAGTCAAAACAAAACAAAACAAAACAAAAAATGCAACAACATATTCTAAAAAAATTTAAGAGAAACTAGACATCCCTAACTAACACTAATACTTCAAACTGAGCCATCTCTACTATCCAGAAACCTATTTGCACCTGTTATAGGATCTTGACTTGTTTATGTATGCATTCAGGGAAAATAAATTCCTCTCTTAATATGAATCCGAGAAAATGAGCATGGAAGAAATGCAAGAACATGACCAGATACATTACAGATGTAAGTTGGTGATTTTGATGTGCTATAAGAAATGGTGGCTCTGACAAGCTCATACAATCTTCTGCGAAAAATTTCAAAACAATAACTTACTTGATGGTGGCCCCTCCTTTTCCAATAATGCCTCCACAAGAACTGTTAGGAACCACGAGTCTTAGTCTTCTCCTAGGCTCAACATCACTACCTTCTTCAGCATGAAGCTAAACAAACAAACATAAAAAATCAAAAAACTGCTCTCGTAACAACTTAATATGTATACATTAGTTAAAAGCAGTTGTGATATTACCTCGCTGTGCAATTTATCAAGGATAAGCTCAAGTCCATTGACAACTTCTTTAATGGATCCCGATATCATAATAATCCTATCAGTCGTCCCAGGGAAAAACTCTTGGTTACGCGAGAGCTGGATCCGGGCCCCGGACTTAGCCTGAAACTCGGTGATGGTGGAGCCTCCTTTCCCAATGACAGAACCAGCAGCCGCATTGGATACAAGAAACCGAATGTGCGTTGGCTTCTCAGCAGAGTCTGCAAGAGAGAGAAAGCCATTATAAAGTCAAAGAGAGAGAGAGAGAGAGCATAGAATCCTCATCAGTAGTTGAGCTAAACGCTGAATTGAAATTCGAAAAAGGCAGAAAAAAAACAATCTTTGCTAAAAAAACATACAACCTCGATTAAATACTACTCCCTCTGATTGATTTTAAGCACACAACCTAAGGAAACAATTAATTTTGTATATTTCCTATATAAAAACACAATTACCTATACACCTAACTATACTTGAACCAATAGAAAAATAAATTGTTAAATAAAATTTATAAATTTTGCATGAATGTCGAAAACAACACTTATTTTGTAACTAAAAAATTTCAGAACAACGACACTTAATATGAAACGGATGGAGTATATGAAGATGAATTTGATCTAACTCAAATCACATAATTGTTTGGTTATTTCCCTAAGTATAATTATTTAGCATTCTAAACAAGTTACAAGATTTTCTTCAATGCCAAATCTAGAATGTGGAAATGCATTATCTTTGTTCAAAAAGAGCAGATCGGATCGGAAAATAGTACCATCTTCGGAAGGTTCAGGGGATCGGTCGGTGAGCTCTTCAGGGGCATATGACTCGGTGGACTCCATTGCCGCTGCAGAAGATAAATAAGAATCGAATCGAATCGAATCAATCGACATTACCAATACAACGAAGGAGATAAGACTCTGAGATTGGGAGAAGAAAATTCAAAGAGTTACCTCTGTTCTCGCACAATTCGAATCTCCTCCTTCCTTCCTTCCTTCCTTGCGTCGCCGACACTTTCTCGAGCCTGTGGTTTTTCTGAATCTGAGGGAGAGAGTTACTCTTCGATATGCCGTTTCTAGATCCTTGCTGGATTCGTCGTCTTTGTCGCCGAGCGATTTGCCAAGTGAATTGAAGGTTTGGCTCTTTGTGTATTTTGATTATCTTTTTCTATCCACTTGCTTATTCTATTGTTATTTTCCTTTTTTCATCTTATTTTATAGTTAAAAGATCTAAAATTATTAAATCAACTCAACTTTCATTAAATTACGATGACAAATAAGTTAGTGATTCTACATTTTAGATTAGGTGATTTTATCTTTTCAAAATCCATTATTAAAAATATTTGAAATAACTATGAGAGTTTAACATATTTATAACATTAAATTATGAAATAAATAGCAATTAGGTGATGTTATCTTTTCAAAATCAATTATTAATTTATTCAAAAAAGTCAATTATTAATACATTGATTTATTTTTTTTGCATCCATTAAATGTTTTTCTTTGAACTTTGAATTTTTCATAGTTTGTTAGTTACACATTTGAAAAAAAAAAAGAAGTTAGTGATTACACATTATTAGATTTTCAAACTATACAACACATCAGAGTTGACAAAGAAGATAATAAATACTTAGATTAGATACCATTAATGGTAATGCATGTCTATTATTTGGATTCGTCAATTAATGAATGTCAATAGTATTAGTTATAATGTGATTTAAGTATTCAGCTCGACAATAATGGGAAGTGGCAACCAGTATTTGCCTCATGACAATGCTATGCAGATTAATTAGTGAAAATTTTAATATATTAGTCATAGTTTTTCTTGGTATGACAAATTAAAAATTTGGAGAAGACCAACCAAATCAAGTTGCATTATACTTTAATTTTTTTAATTAGACAACTACTTCTCGTTATATAATTTCAATTAGATCCATGCGGTTAGATATTTATTTAGCGGGCTGTTATTGGGCCTACTTACAACACTCGGCGTATTTTAACTGTAGTGCGACAACTCGAGCAGGCTAAACCTGAGAAGCCGTTAGTCGTTAAAACACATCGCATCCCCAAAACGCAGTCGTTTTTCTCAGCTATGGCGTTGAGCTAAGCGACTACCTCCTAATCACTCTCGTCGAAGAAGACTAATATGGACTTAACCTAACATGGACTTAACCTAACATGGTTAACCTAACAGAGTTAGTCCTAACCATGCAAACCCATTTGTAATCCTAACCCTTATTTTTTAAACAGGGTTTAAACAGGGTTGATCCTAATAAGACCAGGGTTTAAATTCTAACGTTTTTATTTTGATTCACATAACTATTATACAATATTTAATAATATTTTTCACCAAAACAAACTTAAATTCAAGTTTTTTCGCCAAAAACTAAACAACGAAATTTTCCGTCGAAACCGCAAAATCGAGTTTTCAACTAAAACAACAAAATCGAGTTTTCCTTCCAAAAACGCAAAATCGAGTTTTTCGTCAAAACTTCGAAATCGAGTTTTCCCGCCAAAAAATCAAAATCGAGTTTTTCGCCAAAACCTCAAAATCGAATTTTTCCGTGAAAACGTAAAGTTAATTTTTTTCTGGAAAACCCGTAAAACTCAATTTCACGGTTTTGGCGGGAAAACTCGATTTGCCGGTTTTGGAGGGAAAACTCATTTTTGCGGTTTTAGTTTTGGCGGAAAAACTCGATTTTGCGGTTTCGGTGGAAAAAATCGATTTTGCGGTTTCGGTGGGAAAACCTGATTTGCCGGTTTCGGCGGGAAAACTCATTTTTGCGGTTTTGGCAGAAAAACTCGATTTTGCGGTTTCGGCGGGAAAATGCGATTTTACAGTTTTGGCGAAAAAACGCGATTTGCGGTTTCGGCGGGAAAACCCGATTTGCCGGTTTGGGGAAAAACTCGTTTTTGCTGTTTCGGCGGGAAAACGCGATTTTGTAGTTTTGGCGGGAAAACTCGATTTTGCGGTTTTGGCGGAAAAACTCGATTATGCGGTTTTGAGGGGAAAACTCGATTGCCGGTTTTTTGCGGGAAAACTCGATTTTGCGGTTTCGGCGAGAAAACTTGATTTGCCGGTTTCGGCGAAAAACTTGATTTTGCTGTTTCGGCGGGAAAACGCGATTTT
>NC_027750.1:875516-879244 GCF_000695525.1 Brassica oleracea var. oleracea
GAAAACTTGATTTTGTGGTTTTGGTGGAAAAACTCAAATTAGGTTTTGGCGGAAAAAAACACAATTTGTGTTTTTTGACGGAAAAAGTTTATTCTTAATTGTGGAGCAAAAACTCGATTTTGCGATTTTGGAAGGAAAAATTTTGATTTTGATGCTCAACAAATTGGAAGAAAAAATCATATCATATCTTAATTTTTCTAGTTTTATTTTAAAAATTTAAGAACAAAAATAAATGGAATATTTTTTTCAATTAAATGAACTAACACTCGTAACAGTCATAACTCTTGATTATAATAGGGTTAAAACAGGGCTGAGTTAAAATAGGACTGTAGTTATAATAAACAAAAGAGGGTCGGCCCCTGACCATGTAGTTAACATCCCTAAAAAGACGAATCGAAACCCATCTCTCTCCTTCACCACCATCTCCTCCACCTATTCGCGTCTCCACGAGCTCCTCCACCCCCAAAGCTCGATTCATCTCCCGTCAGAAACAATCCGTCTCCGTTCGCCAGCTCCAGCGACCTCTAAGTAAACTCTCCACCATCTGTTTTTTTTTCTTGAAATCTTGAATTATTGTTTGTTTTGATGTTGGCAGTGGAGTATATGAGCTTACCTGCAAGTCAGTACTCGGTGCTAGACGCGGAGAGGATCGAGAGAGTTGATGATAACACGTTTACACTTTTAAATTCTTCGACTTTGAAGTGTGTCCTGTTCTGCTCGTTAGGGTCGAAGAGCAAACTAATGGCTGCTGCATCAAGCTCTTGTCTTGCAAGGTGTATCTTCGTTTCTTCTCGTAGATGTGTTAGAATTTTCAGACAAAATACAAGAACTTGCGGCTTATATGTTTTGTTTTGTACTGTAAAGACTATCAAGCATGGGCTTCGGGAGACACTTCAAGTCAACCTCTTGGGACTGGCGAGATATGATAGTGAATCAAAATGGACCTTACCTGGCTCCGAGAAGTCTCCCATCTTTTTCAAATGTGTTCTTGTAAAATGACCACAGATGAGTTTGTTCCTTTGTTTCGGAATGTCAATTGGTCCAAGCCAAAGCCCATAATATGCAAAACCCATAAATATTTAAGTCTGACCCGACCTTAAAATGTGCCGCATTTTACTTAGCCCAAAGTATATGTTTAGCTGATTCAAGGGGGGAAAGATCAGCTAAACCATCTGGTTAAACCGGTTTAACGAATAGCCTCACTCATATATTTAATTGCTAAAAGTGTACGTTAAATCTTGTATATAGGTTGAACTAGACCAGATTAATTGTAATATTATATTAGACAGTTGTTCTTTTTTTTTTTAACAAACAGTTGTTCTTTTAGGACAAGAACTCCTGTGTTTCTTTTTCATTCCATTAATCAAATCTCAGTACAAACTAAAACAGTCATGAACTAAGTAGACCTTTAGATGATGATGAGATGGGCTATAAAGCCATCTCTTTTAGACCACACCACAACTCATGTGAAACTCTGATACTGTTCGAGTAAGACCAAATAGTAAAAGCACCAAAGCAGTTAAATCTTTTTAATGGTAAAAACAACTAATGCGGTGAAAGGTGAGATCATTACCCTATTTAAATGTGTAGGCATGGCTCCGATCTTTGGCCACAGTACCATTCGATACTTTCTGTTTCAATGTCATTAAAAATGTTTGGTCTAATTCCATTTATTTCACCTCTACCCATGTAACCTAATTTTATAAGCTATTTAATTACATATCCATCGTATATATTCACAAAACTTAATAATAGAACTGTATTTCAGTAGTAAGTAGTAGGCATGGGACTTATTATCCGAGATCCGGATTCGATCTGAGATCCGCTCCGGATCCGCTCCGAAAATAGGATATCTGGGGTGCCCGGATCCGAATCCGGATAGTAAAATCTTGGATCCGTGCAAACCGAATCCGGATCCGGATATCTTAATTTTTAGGTCCGGATATAAGGATACGGATCCGTATTTTTAAAATACATTAAATTTTTAAATTTTATTAATATTTATATTTGATATATTAATATTTATACATGAATTAATCTTATAATATTATATTTTAGTTTTTACAATATTATAAACATATATAAATATATTTATAAATATTTAATTTATGTATTATATTAAAAAAATTAGTGATTTTTGTTAAAAAATTATTTTTAATTATTTTGACGGATCCGGATCCGGATATCCGCGGATAATAGAATATCGAGACGGATATCCGAAACCCGAGTATCCGGAAACCACGAATCCGGATCCGGATATTAAATCCACGGATCCGACGGATCCGGATCTGGATACCCTAAATTTCCCGGATATCCGGATCCGTCCCAGGGCTAGTGAGTAGTAACCAGAAGAAAGAAAGAAAGAAAAAGACTACATATAGATCAGTATATTCAGTTGACGTTCGTTTTATAATATGATACTAGAAAGTTTTGCAGACTTCATGATGGTAATACTGTACCAAACAAACCCGGCTAATTATTGTACCCCACTAGCCAACATTTTTTTAATAACCTGTTGATTTGGTACTAATATCGAATAATATTTGATTTCATGTGCTGGAATAATCATCATTGTTGATTCTTACGGCGTGTTATATAAAGTACTACATTTTTATTGAAGGTACTTTCACGCACGATCTAATAAAATAAATCTGATCAAACATAATTAACAAGGATCATAGAAATTAATACTCTATGTTTTTCATCAATCATCATCGTGCTTATCCACCTTTGTTTACATCGCATTCACAAGACCTCCATTATGAAAAGTAAATCTACAATGTAAACTATATTATATTGTTTAATCTTATACTTGGTAATGTTTGTACTTGTCGCTAATTGACGTCATCCCATTGTTAAAGATCAAATTTGTCGATAATATGTCAGTAAGTAGTAAATATTGACAATGTTTATACGAGTATAGCTCGACCCTCTACAATATTCAAATATCAAACTCATACACGTATATCTCAAGTGATTCAGAATAACATGTAGTTCAAGGAATCAAGTTAGTGTTTCCAAAAAAAACATGTTCAGATTCATTTCTCACAATATCAATTCATAATTATAGGCCATTTTTCAAATCTATACTAATAAAATGGAGCTTTAATAAAATGGAGCTTTCGAGGTTCCATGGAACGTTCACATCAGCGGAAAAAAATTCTTCCGAAAAATGACACGTGGCATTATTATTTAAAAAATAGAAAATAAATAATAAGTAAATTTGCAATTCCATAGAGCGTCCACATCAGCGAAAAAAATTCTTCCAAAAGATGATACGTGGCATCTTTACCAAAAATAGAAAATAAATAATAAGTAAATTTGCAACATAAAGAAAAATATATAATAAGTAAATAAACAATATAAGAAATAGAAACATTGCATTAAACAATAATAAGTAAATATACAATATAAGGAAAAATAAATAATAAGTAAATACACAATATCATTAATAGAAATATTACATTAAATATCTATCATAATATTGTTATTTGATATAAAAGGAAGAAAATTAGAATAAGTAAATATACAATTAAGAATTGAAAAAACTAAATTAAACATCTATAAATCTATACTAATAAAAAGGAACCTTTTGAGGCTCCGTAGGGCGTCCACATCAGCGAAAAAAATTCTCCCGAAAGATGACACATGGCATTATTACCAAAAATAGAAAATAAATAATAAGTAAATTTGCAATTCCATAGAGCGTCCACATCAGCGAAAAAAAT
>NC_027750.1:880324-895157 GCF_000695525.1 Brassica oleracea var. oleracea
AATATAATGTAATATTTTAATATTATTGTTAGTAATATTAATCATATAGAAATGTTACATATTATAATAAGTAAATATAAAATATAAGAAAAAATAAATAATAAGTAAATATAGTATATAAGAAATAAAATATTAAATTAAATTTATATTGTAATATTATCATTGATATAAAAACAAAAAATTTAGAATAAACAAATATACAAAATAAGAAAAGATAAACAGTTAGTAAATATACAATATAAAAAATAGAAAAACTAAATTAAACATTTATTTGAATTAAACATTTATTAAAGAGTAAACATACATCTATGCCATAAGGTTAAATAATCTAGAGTTAGGGTTTAGAGTTACGGGGTGGAGTTTTGAAGATATGATTTCAAATTTTGAAAAATAAAAAATAAATATTAAAATTTTCAAAATAAAATGAGTTATTTTGGTCATTTTCCTTATTGATGACTATTTTTTGATAAAAACTTAAAAATAACTATTTTAAAGACTTGCTCTATAATATAAAAAAAATTAAATAATAAGTAAATATATAATATAAAAAATAGAAAATTATATGAAACATCTATATGAAAATTGTATAGTTTTTTGTTTTTTTTCTAAAGAAATAAGTATTCACACAAACATATAATTTAGAATTTTGTTGTTGTTCAGAATACAACGTCCAAATGAATAGCTATATAGTTAACAATTAAAAATCAAAATAGCCTTGCGCGTAACGCGGGTTAACTCCTAGTTAATAATAATATCAATTCATAAGCGAATAAGACGATTGCAACGTTTCACGAGTTTTCGAAGTTGTGTGTAAGAGCATGATTATCCGGGATTCTTAGTGAGGTTCTTAGTGCGTGGGCTCCCACAAAACCCTTAAGGATCGGTTACAAAAACTACTAATTAAGAACCGATTTTAGTGAGTTTCTTATACTATTCACAGGTCCTACTGACTCCTGGCGGTCCGCGATTGATTTTGTTTTTAATTGTTTTTTTTTTAGAAAAAAAAACCTAAGAAACCCAAATGAATTTTTTAGGGATTAAGATGGCCTAAGTTAATCCAAAAATCCTGAAATAAAGTAAGCCATATAAAGAAATCCTTAAATAAAACTTTTAACACTCTCCACGCTGTGTATAAGAATAAAGTATAAGCCTTTAAAAAAAAATCATTAACAAAATTAAATTTCGAAGCATATGCGTTGACTTAGTAGCATCTTAATGAATCTTTCAGATTAACGCTGATTTGTCAAACAAAATGTTCATTATGCCCAGATTTACAATAGAAATACATTAATCATATACAACTAGATTTATGAAGTTACAAAAAAAAACTATTGAAGTGTATGAAGTATTGATCTATACGATTTTCCGAGTACGTGACGGATGGACACTCCTAATGAATTTTAGATTAATTTTTCTAGGAGACGTCATCCACAAACAACATTAATTTACCGATCCCAAAGCCGTATTTATCGCTCTCTGTCGGCTCAAAAAATGTCAGAGATCAACATGAATTTCCGATCAACTTTACTCGATTACAATAGTTACTTTAATTAGCTTGTAAAATAAGCAACAATCTATTCAAAAATATTAATTTAAAATAGTTGGATCAAGGCATCATGCGTTAACCCGTGGCCTTGGGCTAGTGGTACTTGAGGGGAAAACCCCCAATACGGTACCCGCAGTTCGAGTTCCGCTGGCCACCCGGACTAGGGTTAAATCCCAAAAATACGTGGAGTGCCGTGGACCTCGCGGGAATAGTCGGTTGACCACGGTCGCCGGAAACCCGCGGTTACCTAAAAAAAAAAAAAAAAGGCATCATGCATTATCTTTTCTCGTGACGTCTTTCACGAGACACAACTATTACACATCTCATTCTACCATACAAAACCAACACCTGAAACGCCATTACATG
Organism: Brassica oleracea var. oleracea; assembly: GCF_000695525.1. Classification (NCBI taxonomy): domain Eukaryota; kingdom Viridiplantae; phylum Streptophyta; class Magnoliopsida; order Brassicales; family Brassicaceae; genus Brassica; species Brassica oleracea. Next base: position 882,237 of record NC_027750.1, read on the forward strand.
AACTTTTAACCTTATAACTTTTTATCATTTTACGTAATCTAATTTTATTAATTACTTGTTTAATCTGAACTTCATGTCTTCAGTATTCTCAATAAGAATTTTTAGATAATCTTGACGATGGTGATTTCTTTTTAACTTTTACTATCATCAAAATGTGATGTTAATTAGATCGGATCATCGAGAGGCATGATGATGCACACCATGGTAACACATTATATACATCTATCGTGGCCGACAAAAATAATTGCTTGCAAAGGCAACTCATTTTCACTCTTTCTCTTGTGATATCTCTCACTCACATGGTTACTTTGAGATTGCTACGTGTATTTAATTAATTACCATCATAACATATGTTACATTGATTCCATAATTCTTATTGATCATTCACGAATTTCATATGTCCATCTTACGAAAGTCCACCTAACACTGAACAAATAGTAAATGCTATGGGCTTTCACTGTTAATTTTCAGTCGAAATATTCTAATTTTGGCTTTTTCTTCTGAAATATTTATTAGTCGATGTAACATTGTTTACTAAAAGATGATATGTACATACTGAGTCAGTGAATTAATGAAATTGTTCGTTCGTTCGTTTACAAAGCAACTAGCAAATATAAACCAAACGCTCGTAGCTTGGTGGTAAAGGAGGTACAGCTGTACTGCCCGCCACCCGGGTTCGAGCCTTGGCCACAACGGATTTAACATCTCTTCCGTTGGGGCGCTGGACCCCTTACGGGGATAGTTGGGGATGTGGCTGCCCAGATACCAGAGTTATCAAAAAAAAAAACTAGCAAATATAAATTTATTGAACATTTACATAATTCATGAAGCTATTAAGAAAAGAAAGATTCCAACGATCGATAGCACATGTATATATATAGAGTGGGTCGACGTGTAAAGTTGAGAATCGTTACATAAAATAAATAAAAAGTTACCGAAATGAAGGAACCTTTAACTTTATTGTGGTTAACTCCAATTATTGATCATCTTCGAGAACAAGAACGGAAACTTCTCCGTCGCCTGACCACCGTGAGAGCCGTCTTGGTGGTGGTGGTTGTGGGGGATGACGTCGTTGAGTGATTGTAAACAGAGGAGAAAAAGCGTTCGATCTCATCTTTGTTGACGATGATCTCAACCTTTGATGGCGTCAAAAGCTTCCTCTTGCAAGATTTGATGAAACATGATGGCGACGGAGGTGGGCGGCGTTTCTGAGGCGGAGGAGGAGGAGTAGTGGCGGTGGAGGGAGGAATCTTGTGGTCGGAGGAAGTGGGAGTGGTGCAGCCGCCGCTGCCGCCGTCATCATCTCTGTTGGTGTTGTTGGATGGGATCTTGATGGGTGATGGGAACTTCAGCATGGGCAGATCTTGTATTAAATCAAGATCCATTTCTTTATAGATATTTAAATGGAGTTGTTCTTGAAGGTTTTGTTTTTGTGTTTTGTCGTGTGCTCTGAACAAATCTTCTTAGAGAAGTGGACTTGTAGGTTTCTTGTATATATGTGCTTCTATCTTTACATACATGTTTTTCTTTTATATATGTGTATATATATCTTAATATATAATTAGAAAGATAAGACATGAAAGTAGAAACCACACTACTTAATTCTCTTCATTTACTGCTTTTGAGAGAAAAAACTGTACCACCTTTCAACCAAAATATTATACTAATCAAAGTTACACAATTCTGAAACTTAGTTTATAATTTTGTACTTTATATTTTATTTTGATCGCTAAAATAAATAAAAAAATTCTACAATAGTCTAAATAACTTCTTTTGTAAATTTAGAAAAAAAAAATATAACTTGGTATCATTCTTTTTTCAACTTAGCCATTTAAACGTAAACACCATATTATGTATTACTTTTAGAAAGAAGAATGTAAAAATAAATCAAAGTTTACTAATGCGAATAGATTATCCTGCATATTTGTTAAAGTAGTAACATGCATATGTTTGGAAAACAATCAAGCAGGAACATGCACAATAGTAGGGCCCTTTCTCAAAAACAAATGCACAATAGTACAACTACTATTTTCTTTATAATATAGATAATTTGATTAATAGGTATTATATAAAAATTAGGTATATTTAAAAGGATTCGAAATTTGATTATACAAATTAGGTATACTTAAAAGGATTCAAATTTCAGACCAAAGTTTTTGATAAACGTAGAGGTTGGTTAGAATTTATGTGGTGTACCGCTAAAGAAACTAGAGACATGTCATGTGTTTAGACTTTAGACTTTTTGTACATGCATTAGTAATTTATACATGCCATTTTATTTAACATATATTTTTAATATATTATTTATTAGGTGTATTTATATTAAGATCTGTTATATAATTGCAATCGGTTTAATTTTTATTTTATTTTCTGATCATTTAAGATCCATTTTGAGAGAGGAACTAGCCTTATTCATTTATTAATTAAGATTCCATTGCATCTTTGTACGTATGATTCTTGTTGATTAATATCCACATTGGATCCGCACGACATGACACGTTAGAATTAGGGGTTATTGGAACATCAATTTCGGTGGAATTTGATGATTTTAATAGTTGATAGGATTTTACAAATTAACTAGATTTAACAAATTTTATCAAATACTTTTACATAGATTTTCATTACTTGTGTATAAAATTCAATTGATTGTTATTAACTTTTAAAGTAAGAAATTAATGATGGTAGAAAAAAAAAGAAAGAAAATCATTTCAATTAAGGCAATTCTTAAACAATTTTTTAAAAAAGTTTTTGTCACAAAAAAGATCTCAAGAAATAAAATGACCAAAAAATTTAATTTATACTTCGAGAAAAAAAAAGAAAGAAAATCATTTCAATTAAGGCAATTCTTAAACAATTTTTAAAAAAGTTTTTGTCACAAAAAAAATTTCAAAAAATAAAATGATCAAAAAATTTAATTTCTACTTCTTACTTTATAGATATATAAATAATAAAAAATAAAAAATATTTTTTATATAATTTCAAAATATATGATTTAAATTTTAATTTTTGTAAAAAAAATTTGAATTAATATTTTTGAAATTTTTTTAAAAAAAATTCGAAAGTGCTTTTTAAAAATATTTTTAAAATTTTTATTTTAAATTTTTAATATTTTTCTATTTTTTAAGTTGTGAATTGTATTATGTTAAAGTTGTGATTTGTATATTATTTCATTCTTCAATTTGAGTTTTTGTATGTGAGTGTATTTTATTACATTGATTTCAAAAATCTTATGGATATAGATGATATTCTCAAAGTTGAGTACTATGAGTAAAAACAAAGAAAATTTACATCCCAATAACAATAGATTTTAATAGAATCTTAAAATCAATGAAAACTAAACTTTTCTAATAACAAAAGATTTTGAGTGGAATTTAAAAATCATCGCTCCAATAACAATGGATTCTATTTAAATTTTAAAAATTCACAAACCAATAACATTGGAATTTCAAAATTATATATATGCCTTGCAATAGACTCCTGATGCCAAATATATAAACCTATTCATAATTAAATATTTTAAGTTATTTAAAATATTTAGCGAAAAAACAAAAGTTATTTAAAACTAAAAGTCAGCATACTCAGACATGATGTATATGTGTATACCAACTTGGTTACATACGGTAATTACGTTTACGTATTATTGTGCAGAGAATCTATCATCTAAAGATATATGCCACATGTTTACTTTAAGAGGATGCATGTGGTGTGATGTAGGGTACATCTGTGATAGTGACTGGCAATATCGGACGATGAAACCCAAAACAAAGGTACATAAGAAGAAACGATCCTCTGATTCATTCCCAATATCTGAATCTCACTGTCTTTTTTTCTTTCCATTTTTACTTAGATTTTTAACACAGCAGAGTTACTTTTTTAACTTTTTCCTTTGGGACGTTTTTCCTATTTTAAATTTTCCTTCTGAACTACTTTAGTTGTTGACAACAATAAAAAATTTCGGGTGATACTGGAGCGGCATGCTTTTCAAGCTCTATTTGTTTGTGGAAGATTTGGTATTACTTATTTAGCTAATATATATGATCAATAGATTAATGTTATTATATATATACGATGATGTGTAAAGGAATTTTAGTAACAGAGACACATTAGTCTAACTGCTAAACTTAAAACTGAGTGTCGGTTTCACAAGAATAATGTGATATTTGAAAAGAGATACAAGGATTTCGTTCTGGATTCAGTTTTTTTTATTAAGTTCTGGTTTCGGTTTTATGCGAGTAGATCAATGAATAAAAACCTAGTTAGAACTATTCGATTTCAACAAAGAATCAATGTTTTGCTTTGAGATCCCTGCAAGTTTTTGTAAAAGAATACAGTCAGTTCTAATCCGTTTTTGGTGGGACAACTCGGAAAGCAAAAAGAAAATGTGCTGGATAGCACGGAGCAAAATGACTAAGCCAAAAGCGGGTGGAGGCTTTGGCCTAAGGGATATTCAAATATTTAATCAAGCTCTATTAGCGAAACAAGCATGGAGGATCTTAATAGCACCTGACTGCCTACTAGCGCGAGTACTACTCGGAAAATACTGCCACAAGACATCATTCTTAGAGGCACAAGCCCCTGCAGTATGTTCACACGGATGGAGGAGCATACTACATGACAGAGATTTACTAAAAGGGAATGTGGGTAAAGCTATAGGAAACAGAGAAAATGCTAATGTATGGAAGGACTCTTGGCTATCCCTAGAAAAGAATATCAAATTTTTTTGGCCAATCCAAGAAAAAAGACTCGATCTTAGAGTGTCTGATCTACTAACATCTGACATGAAGTGGAATGAAGCCAGATTAGAAGAATTTGTACCTCTGCTAGCGGACCAAATCAAATGCTTAAGACCAAGTGAGACGGGAGCAGCAGACATCTTTACCTGGCGACCAGCAAGATCAGGCAAGTACTCGACCTAATCAGGGTACTTCACAACTACCATGGGGGAGTCTACAACTACCCTAGCTGACCCCGAGAACTTTGATTGGATGAAGGACATATGGAAAGGTACTTTCTCCTCCAAAATGCGAATGTTCCTCTGGTCTATTACTCAAAACGCCCTTCCCTTTGGAGCTAACCTGCAACACATAGACATTCAATCAGAAGCATGTTGTAAACAATGCCAAGCTGTAGAAACTGTGATACATACCTTCTTCTTCTGCCCATTTGCACGGAAGGTATGGGACCTGATCCCCACTCATAAAGCGACTCACTTGACCGCGGACAAGAGCTTCAAAGACGCAATCACAGTATTTAGGAAAGTTATATGCTTGCCCCCATCAGAAATATCAGGAAACATCCTCGCATGGGACTTCAAGGCTCTTTTGGACCGCGCGTAACACCCTTCTTCTTTGTGGATCAGACCTTCACTCCACAGGACGTCGCTTCAAAGGCACTAAGACTGGCTCAAGAATGGAACCTAGCGCAAAGGCCGCAGAATCAAGTATTAGAGCAAGCGAAGACCTTGCCTAAGGCGCCACATCTACATCTCGACCAGAGCACAAGATTGATATGTAAAACGGATGCCGCATAGAATAAACAATCGAGCAAAGCAGGTCTAGCTTGGATCTTCACGGATTCAACAGGAGCTTGCAAACACAGAGGAGCGACGACCTAAGAATTTGTTCCCAGCCCACTGATCGCCGAAGCCCTAGCTCTCCGATCGGGAATCACCATTGCAGTAGCTATGGGGATTACAGATCTTCAGAAGCTATCTGACAACTCAACGCTTGTCAGAGCAATCAACAACGACTTGCAGAACTCAGAGATCTATGGGATTGTGAGAGATATCCATCACATCTCTTCTGCTTTTGTGGATATAGTTTTTTTTCCAAATTCCTCGTTCGCTTAATGGTGATGCTGATGCTTTAGCAAAAACCACATTGAGCCAGTTATCTGTAATAGACCCAGTTATGGGCTAAAAACTTGGACCCGAGACCATAATTTTCCTTAATAAAAATGTTGGTGCACAAAAAAAAAACAAAGAATCAACGCATGAAATCATCTAAATGATACTACATATTATATTTACTTGGTTGATGAATACAATTCATTACGTGGCTTAGTTAGAAAGTATTATTTATTTTTTAAACTAAGTATTAGTATTTTGTTTTTTCAAAATATCTTGTTTATTGTAAAGTACGGTGGAGACAAGGGAATACTAGAGAGATCATTAATCAGTATAATCATAACAATCACTATAGCTAAGAGATCCACAATATTTGTAAAATTATTATAAATTGTTTGCATTTCAGTTTTAGGTTCTTCATCTTTACTATATAAATGTATCTCGTCTTCCTAATAGCAAATTTATAAATATGGGATATTACAAAAAAAAATTGTAAAATGATATTACAATTTCTTCTACAGGGGAAACAAGTAAAACGTAACGTGCATGCATCTAATAATAATTTGTTTATCCTTATATAATACTATCAAACTAGTTTCCGAAGTTCTGTCTTAAATACTTTAATTTATTAATTTTCCGAATGACACGAAGTAGATAACGATTATGAAGGTCCTCTCTTGGATGTTTATGTTGCATTGTTCGATTGTCTTTAATTTTAACAATGGTATCAATTATCCAAAAAATATATATGCATATATATATACAACAAAAAGAAAATATAAATACAGTACTAACAACGAAAAAGGAATCCAAAAATATTAGTTATATAAAATGAGAAACTATATATGGTAATTGAGAATGTAACATATAGATACAATAAATTATACAATAATATTTTGATTAGTATGGAAGTTCTGGACATCTGGTACATAATTTCTCATATGTATTCTTTTTTTGTCGCTGAGTAATTTTATTAAAGTGTTCAAGTCAACCGACTTGTGATGGAAAAACAAACAAGTTCAAAACAGAGTAGAGTACATAACGATAAAAACATCAGTAGATGCCTTATGATAAAAGAAAAATCATGAGGATAAAAAGAAGGGTCTGCCCTAACCTCCTTACACCATGAGCCTGCATGGGAGATGTATATTAAGCCTGAGAATTTCTCATAGCTTGTGACCTGAGAGATGACGAAAGCCACAGAGTACCACCACTTGCTAGATAAGATTGATAATAGCAATCTCTGATAGTAGCAATTCCAGTAGTGATTATATTGACCTCACTGGAAACCAAAAACACTTAACATAGATCAAAATTGTTTATCAATCGCAAGATTCTTGAATACCAAGTGAAAGCTTGGAAAACCAGAGACTCGGGAAGAGCTTACCACATAGTGGCAGATGATATTCAATGATCACTCTTTAAACCCGGAAGCCGTGAAGCGCCTCCTCCTACAAATCGATTTCTCATGAATGCTGAAGACCAAAACCTTAATCTAAACTTAAGGGATGGATGAAAATCTATGAATTAGAACCCTGAGAACTGAAACTCTACTTTTATCTACAGTAGTAGCTTGAGAAGAGCGCAGCATGATCCAAAGTCCAACTCCAAGTGATGAATCCCTACCCATTCAGATCAATGATACTAAAAGAACTCTTCGCAGAAACGTCGGTCTCCAATAACATGACTAGAAACACTTTATCCGACAACCTAAACTTTGGAGGAGGCAAAACAACTCAAAGAGACCGACCACCAAACAATCTCCCCAAAAAACGAAAGCAACAAGAGGCCGAGACAAATGAAAAAGGAAAAAATACAACCCGGATAGAGAAAATCCACGAAGACTAGTTTCGTCAAAGTGACACCGTAGGAAGACTCACAAGAAACTGCAGATTGAGACATGAAGGAGTCAAAGCGAAGAGAAAACCTGAACGGATGACCCCCAATCGATGCTAGTACAAAGCGAAAAAGATGACACACCACCACATCCTTGACAGCCATCAACGACTGAATAACACGCCGGCCAGATCCATAACAGCCACACCATAGATACGAACCAAACTCAAAACTCCATGAAAACACACACGAGGTAAATCAAAACAAAGACAAAGAGAACGGAAGCCCTCTCCAGTGGTGTCGAGGAGCGACAATCACCGGAGAGGCAGAGATTACTGCAAGAAAACTTGGCGGCTGGTCCTAGCAATCTCTGCAGCGAAAATGTGTAGCTTCTTTTTGTGCAATTTCCACACACAAGTTATTTATATACTTAAACCCTTCTGTCTTTGTTGTATACCAAAAAAACTCACAGAAATTGAAATACTGGCACTTGTTTTTCTTACACACATGGAATAATAGCTGTACTATAAAGAACCCAAAAAAGAACATAGAGAAAGCTAGGCGACTGGTTCAAGCCAGTCATAGGCGACCTTCGTTATTACTCTGATGGACCATGCGTAGGATTCTTCCTTGTGTCTCTAAAAAGATCTTGCCGCTCGGGGAAAACATTCGTGATCCGATCCGGATCCGATCCGAAAATCCGGATATCCGGAGAGGCCGAATCCGGATCCGGATAGTAAAATGTTGGATCCGTCAAAGCCGAATCCGGATCCGGATATCTTGATTTTTTTAGTCTGGATATCCGGATCCGTAAATTTTATTAATAACTATTTCAAAAATAGTAATATCTATATATAAAAACTAATTTTATTTAATATATTTTCATTTTTATAATAGTATATATAAATTTTATGTAAATTTTGTAATATTATACATAGAAATAATTAAAAACATTATATATATTTTTATTTTTAAATTATTGTTAATATTTTATATATATTAATATTATTTTTTATTTATTTTAAGGATCCAAATCCGGATCCGGATATCCGCCGGATATTATAATTTTTATAAGGATATCCGACACCCGGATATCCGCGAACCCCGGATCCGGATAAAGATAGTAAAATTATGGATCCGCCGGATAAGGATCCGGATCCGGATATCATAAAATTGCCCGGATACCCGATCCGTCCCAGGCCTAATACCAAACTTTTCTTGATTCTGCTCGATTGTCCCCATACCAATTAATTTTGTGAAGTCGTTAAATTCACTGTTTTCCGATTGATACAGTTCACAATTAAATAAATGCTCAACTCATTAGGTCAGTTACTGATGTAGACACGAAGAAAAGGAAGCTTTGCACGTTTTAGCTTTCCAAAAGTTCTGTAGGATTTAATTATGTATGGTCGAAAAAGGGTTTGTTAAAGGGTCGATTGAGTCCAAAGTCGCATGTGAATTGGTCTGTCTTCAAATACTTTTGTCTAAAGTATTGAGATATTGATAAATCGGGTACTAAAACTAGCTTTTGTAATGATTTTTCTTCTTCTTCATTTTATGTATGTCGAGGGGTTCCACTTGATTCTCAATGCAAATCAAACACGAGGTGGTGAATCTGCATCGAGACGGTTGTTAGCATTGTTGGTCTTGAGTCATGTCATCTACAACATATGTGGTTGTAATTTCATTTTTGAATAGTGGAACTCCATTATCTTATCTCGTGTATGATCTCAAAATTATTGAAAGATTCTCTGGTTCGATAGAGTGCCCAAGTCCACAAAGCCTGTCCGGAGAATAGACAAACAAACCGACCGCTTAATACATTACAATTTTATTTGATAATTTTAGCTGTATACAGGCTCCAACTAGAGTGAAACGAAAGATTAGCTATGTCAATAATTACAAAGTAACCGTGAGCACCTTCCGCCAAGTTCAAGCATGATGTACCAGCAGACTCCTTGGCACATCTAGAAAGTAATGTAGCTTCAATTCCATACTGACATACCCCAAGGAGCAACATCTAACTGAAACACATGGCAATTGCCCATGAGCATGCAATGGACATGGCCCATGTTGGAAGCCCATGTTTGAACAAATGTAGTTTATCATTTACTATCGTTCATCATTTATCAAAGGTTAGATTGTTATCAACAAATTTGCTCAAAAGAAAGATTGTTATATACCATTCACTAATGTATAACGCAAATCAAAGCTCAAATAAATGAAATGTCTGCAACTGTATTCAATGTAGCAGACATTTATTTATTTTATTAAATGCGGCATATATTATGGTTACATGCAATCTATGTAAATGGATTAAACGTGGATATTGATCCGATGTCTTTTCATCGAACAGTAAATCGAAATCATAAGAGCAGCCTCATCGCGGTCTCTTATGACCGGAATTTAGTGTTTTAAGCTTTAAAAAAAAGAAAATTGCTTAATTAAACAAGAGACGTATATTAATTAGAGTGCACAAGAGACGGGTTTTTGGGACACGCGTCGGACATTCACCTTTCTCTTCTCTTTCTCGACGGATGCTCTTCTCTCTTGACTCCTCGACGAAACCGACTGTCTCTGGCCATCTCTCCTCGAATCTGATCTCTTGTTGACGGAATCTCTCGTCGTTCTTCGTCTGTGTTCGATTTCTCTGCATCTCACTCCGGCTCTAAACACTCGGGCCTTCCTTCAGCTAACGACGTTTTCTCTCAGGTCATCATCATTCTCTTTTTGTAGATCGCGGTGAAGCTGAAATGATTTCTTATCATTGATTGGATAGAAAAGTTAATTTGATTTGTAGCTTTGTGTAATTGAGATTTAGGTTTTTTTTTATGTGATAAAGAAATCTTGTTGATGTTTCAAGTGTGTGAACTGGTTGTGTTACTAGAGAAAGCTTATAGTGTTGCTTCTATGTGTAGATATGAGGGCCACCTGAGTTTCTAAACAACCATATAGAAGCTGATGAAGAAGCTACAGCTAGAGATGCTGAGCATGCTAAGCGTCTTACCCGCAAAAAGAAGAAAGCTAAACCTAAAGGTACCCCACCAGTGCCATTCACATCCCCATGTTTAGTAGGTTCACTGGATCATAGAGGGATAACATGAAAATAGATGTGAAAGGTTGATTTAGAAGCTTGTTTGGGTACACCTTAAAGCATACGTATTGTGAAATAGCAAACCAGGAACTGAGTTTGTTGTCTCTATCTAGTTTGGTTTTCTTGGTTAAGCACTGACTGTTTCAGCTGGTTTTATAGGTGTTGTCGTGGAAGCAAAACCTCAACTAGTAGGTATCCATGAGAGAGTAAGAAACGATATCGATGCACCACCACCATCTTCAGAGAATGGTGAGAAGCGGATATCTACTGCAACCAATCCTAATGCAGAAGAAGCTGCAGATCTCTTAAGGTATAAACTAAGTCTCTTCATCATATTCTTTCCTATTATCACATACGAGCTTCATTAGTGTTTTCTTTTCATGACTTTAGGATGTGTCTGCAATGTGGAGTGCCGAAAACATATACAAGCGCAAGAGGGATGGTATGCCCGGTTTGTGGTGACCGGCCGTTACCGGACTCGGACGCCAAGAAGAGAGGCTCTGCGATCAAAGATAAAGAGAAGAGCAAAAGAATGAGAGGACAATCCTCTCACGCTTCTTGGAAAAGTGAAACCGAGATGCAACTAAGGCAACATTTCGATTAGTATGCTTCAGAACCTTCTTCTCCTTTTTTACTACATTGTTTCTCCATCCAAATCCAGTTTCTGTAACGCAACTTGTAACACAAAAAGATCATCTACAAAGTTATTGATGTTAAGAGAAATACACAATTTTTTTTTAAGAACTCTAAAATTAGAGACTTGCAATGGAGGATATAAAAGTAGAAATTTCTTGACAAAGTCTCTTAGCCTAATAAACTCCTTAAATACTAATAAAAAATAGTTAAGAAACCTTTAATGGGTATCATAAAAATAGTTAAGAAACCTTTAATGGGTATCATGAATAATGATGCTCTAAAAAGTACATGCTCGTCGTCATCGACACCCTTCGTCCTCCTTATACTGTACCTCTGTCAAATCATTTATGCTTTGGGGTCCCTTATACAAGAGCTCTCACATATAATCACATGAAAATATACTGTTTACCTTGTCCTTTTCTTTGGATTTTGTAGTTACAAGGACATCATTATTGGTAAAAAGGTCATTAGAATATCTTCACTGCTGTAATAACAATATTTTTAATTTTGAATTATTTTTTCTTAATTATTTAAATAATATACAATAATTGTATATCTATATATTTGGATTTAAATTTAGATTACGGTTTAGGATTTAGCATTTAAGGATCAATGTATGATTATGATTAATAATTTAGGGTAATATAGTTTTTTATCGGTTAATGAATGTTATTTTAAAAAGAAATTAGAGTTTGAACATGCACGTCCGTGCGGATATTTTTTTTTTTTTATAAATGTACAACTTTGATATTATCCTAAACGTTTTAAATATATGATTTACATTTTAGTGTTATATGTGATCTAATATGTTAGTCCACATGTGAGTAAAATCTGTTTAATTAAAATCACGTATTATAGCACTTATATATATATATGAAAATATTTATATAGCACTTACAAATCGTAAATTCATTTTAATAGTAAAAATCGAAGCAATGTTGCTGTATATTAGGCTTTGGAAAGTTTAAATGCTAGAATAAATAAGAAACAATTAAATACAATAAAATGTTGATAGGTTTTAAATGAAAATAAATGGTGAAAGTTTTAAGAATGTATAGTAGTTAGGATGAAACTAATTAATGTTGTTAGCCATAAAAATAGGAGTGAGACATTTGAAATATTGAAACTAAGTTAAGGGAACTTCAAAAATATTTTATTAATATCTATTTCTAATGAAATATGAACAGGTCCAAAACTTAAATAAAAACATTTATAAGTAGATAAAAAATCGATATTATTAAAAGAGAAGCACTCATTTGAAAATGTTCTTACTTCATTAATTAAACTCCCTATTTTTTTTTTCTTGTCTTTTTCAGTTGCATTTATGAAATATCCTAAAACGAATAAAACTGCCTAATTTATTACTTGTCTTTTCAGTTACATTAATGAAATATGCTTAAATGAATTTAAACTTCTTATTTTATTGTTTGTCTTTTTCAGTTACCTTAATGAAATATCCTTAAATAAATTTGAAAATAATGTCATTTAATCAACCAAAAAAACTCATGAG
>NC_027750.1:895276-981995 GCF_000695525.1 Brassica oleracea var. oleracea
ATAACTCATTTGTCATTTGATAAATTGTTAGAAAGAAAATTTTAGCATAATATAACTCAGTTGTCATTTGCTAAATTTATGGTTTTTATTTATATTTTTTATTATTTAATTATAATATTTTCATTTTATATTTGAAAGATAAATGAATTTTCTTTCAAACAATATTTTTGTAAATGTATTTTTTAAAAATAATCAATTAAAATTGTTATTATCATTGAATATCATTATTTTTGACATAATTTGAGTTTTTGTTTACATCAAAACTTATCATATTTTAGGATAATTTTAATTTAAAATATAATTTTCATATTTTTCAAACAAATTCGAAAAATATCTTTTAAATATTTTGTTATAATTGTTAAAAAAATATTTAGTTACATTTCAAATAAAAAGGTAAAGATATTAAAAATATTCTAATTAAAATATGTAAAATTTAATATAGTTTTAAGGAAATGGTCAAAATAAAAAAAATTACACATAAAATAATCATGATTTTTGTTAACTGGGTGGATCATTATTTATATGATATCGCATATGAAAAGAAAATTTTTGTTTTTAAAATTATCTAATTAACTCTATACTCATTTTTTTATATTTTTATATGATATCACACATTCGTAAAAAATAGATAGTTTAAGATGCAAAAAAAAAAAATTTAGTTAATGAATATAATATGAATAAATATTACAAATACATCATTTAATAAAATAAATAATTAAAAACTGAAAATTCATATCCGCGCTGGCGCGCGGGTCAGGGTCTAGTATGACTTTAAATTAATAGAATAGATAATATTTATATGTCATTGATAAAAGCTAAAAAAATGTTATTAGTGGATTTCCCATGTAAAAAACACACACCCATTTTACAATAGTTACAATAAGCCAAAAAAAAACTGGCACGATAAGGAAAAAAACACACCCCTAAATAAGCCATGCCCATTTGCTTTTACCATCAACTAGGTAAGTACAGTGTCCCCAACTGTATGAAGTAACAAATAACGAGATTTTCATATGAGTTACATTTCGGATTCTCTCATCTATCAATGAGAGCGACACATCGTAGATAACGTTTTCTTTCTAGCTAAAATACAAAAACGAAATTATTGAGTTCTCAAAGCTTCTCTCCTCTCTTCCTCCGCGCCCATCTCAGCTTTGCTTCCTCCGGTGAGGCGTTTAAAATGGCGGCAGCCTTACCTTTATCTCCGGTTAGCCATCAGTTATGTCGGATAAGCAACAGGTTCTGGTATAACGCTATGACTCCCCGGTTCTGTTCGCCAGTTTCTTCGCCCTGTTACATCGGCGTGAAAGGAATCGGCTCGTCGAGTCAGTTACGGGCTCGCCACCCTCTGATCTCTTCAGCGGCTTCGACTGATTATCTGTTGCATGACGTCGGAGCCACGGTGGCAGTTCTTAGTGGAGCCTACGCGCTTGTCTTACTCTTCGAGAGTCTCACGAAGCGAGACGTGATTCCACAGGTCTCTCTTTTTAATCGTCTTCGATTTACTACTTTATTATTTTCTTGTTCTTGACCAAATTTATGGGACTTAAAACAATTTCAGATTTAAAACTAAATGATCAATAATTTTTTTTTAATAAGATTCGGAGCTGAATGATTTATACAATATATTCATTTTAATTTTGAGGACCAAAACTAATGTTTCATTTCGTTATCTTCATTACCGGGTTTTGCAAGCATTGAAGTTTATCACATAGTGGTGTTACAAAATTGATGTAGTAAGAACAACACTAAACTTTTTTTGTTATTTTCTTGGTAAACAATGATACCTAATGAGAAGAAACAATAGATTTTTATTCTCTAATAACTTTTCTATAAGTCTTGAAATGTTTTGGATTGAACAGAGATTGAGCAGAAAGCTTGTGCATATACTCTCAGGTCTGCTTTTCGCGCTCTCGTGGCCAATCTTCAGGTATTCCTTTGCAGCAAATGAAACCTCTCTAAACCCTTTAAAACTTCAGCATGATTGCTTTTTTTCTTTCATGTTTAATTAAGTTTAGCGCATCAACGGAGGCTCGATACTTTGCTGCTTTTGTTCCTTTAGTGAATGGCCTAAGGCTTGTTGTCAACGGTTTGTCCGTCTCCCCTAACTCCACGCTAATCCAATCCGTAACTAGGGAAGGAAGACCAGAGTAAGTTGTTCTTTTTTTCTTTCTCGAGCTCTGATGATAATTTCAACAATCTCATGACACACTTGTTGGTTTTTTCAAACCAACCCGGTCATTCCAGAGAGTTGCTTAAAGGTCCATTGTTCTACGTTCTAGCCCTTCTAGTTGCTGCAGTTTTCTTCTGGAGAGATTCTCCTACCGGTATGACATCGCTGGCAATGATGTGTGGTGGCGACGGTAACATTTCTTATCTTTTGTAAATCTCTTTTTGGGGTGAAGAATCCATAATCATCATAGTTATAACAAAACTTAATGTACCAAAATACTAGAAACTTTAAACTAATTCAAATATGATGATTATTAATAAATAATAATTATTATACATTTTTGTCAACTATAAATAGCTATCAATTATAACTTTGTTAACTATATACACACACATAAATATATTAAGTTATAATGCGAAAATGTATAATTTGTAGGAATAGCTGATATCATGGGACGTAAGTATGGATCATACAAGATACCTTACAACCCAAGAAAGAGCTTGGCGGGAAGCATCTCCATGTTCATATTCGGCTTCTTCATCTCCATCGGGTAAAAAAAACATCAAACCCACAATTAACGAATCATTCATTCATAACGTATCTTCTTGATGAACAACTCTTTTTCCTACTAAACCAAAACGTTATTTCTTTTGTAACAATATGCAGATTACTTTACTATTACTCAAGCCTAGGGTATCTTCACATGAACTGGGAAACAACCTTTACGAGAGTCGCGATTGTCTCATTGGTCGCTACGTTGGTGGAGTCACTACCCATCACCGATCAAATAGACGACAACGTTTCGGTTCCTCTGGCTACTATTTTGGCTGCTTACCTAAGTTTTGGATATTAGACTCATCCCTCATAAACTGTATAAGTTGTATTTGTATGAATACGACCTGGGAATGCAGCTACGAATATGCTACCAGTTGTATATATTTTGCTGTTACTGCTCAAAGATTCATAACTAATACTACGATTTCGGGTTAAAAGTGTTCGATGCATAGGAAAAAACAAAATGGACCATATAAGAATCATAGGACAATACTAATAATATGAATTTTCTAGAAAAAATAGTATTAAAAACAGTTGGTAACTGATACATTGTTGACAATTTACCTTAACAAATACAATGCCTATAATTAGAAAATATTTTCATAAGTGCATGAGTTTTTATGGTCGAAAGTGCATGAAATATTTTCATAAGTGCATGACCATAACTGATAGCAGATACCGCTTCTATTCTCAGCTTTGTCATGAAAGCTGAGTAAGAGTGGTGCTGCAAATGGGGAGACATTGTTTGAAGGTTTTGACTTGTCAAAAAAGCTGGAGGAAGGAGTGGACATGATGACTATGGTGGATTTACATGTTTGGGAGTATTTTGCAAATATGGAAGATCAAGATTTGATACTACCAGCTGGACACGTTTCGATGATGATGAACCCGGTGATATCTCAGTCTGCTCAAGTCTGATTTCCTCCATCTGATGACCTTTTTCCAGCTGAGGAACCAAACCCAAAGAGGCAAAAGTTTGACAAGTCTTCTTCCACCAGTCCCGGTAATGTCTTAGTTTTCTCTCTTCTTATGTTTTGGTTCGTTCTATCTAATGAACAGCCACATAATTTCCAGGGTTCACACACAGGCAGAGTTTCGGGACCAAATGGCAATGATGATCAAGTCATTTAATAAGATGGGAGAAAGAGATGGAGAATGCTTTACATGAGAAATGGTTTTCATTCTCTCTAATCTTTTTTTTTTTTTAAATAAATTGGTGGCCAAACACTAAACTGCATGTGTACTCGACTTTGTTTCTTCAAATAGTTCAAAAAAATGTATTCCAAAGATTAAAGATGCATATTACAAAACAACTTCAAAAAAGAAGAAGACATGTTTGATTTTTCTAGGCATTGCTCTCTTTGACAGCAAGAGGTTCATACCATTGAGGGCCAAAACCAGCAGCTTTTCTTGCTTCGGCATTAAAAGGTGGTTTCAACGGTCCTCTGAAATGCTCTCTTACTACCGAATGAAACTTTTGGATTATCTCTTCAAGGATATCATCTGCTTCTACGCTATTGACGGTAACTTCAGGATTCTTGGACAGTGCACATAGATACTTGAACCATTTTACTCCAGCTGCACAGTGAGTGATTTCTTCAGGGTACACAACTCTCTCCAGTAAATCTGCTGTCTCGTTATCTCCTCCGTTCCTAAACCTCGATATCGTCGTGGGCAATACATCTAGCCCCCTAGCCTGCAAGTAGTACCAAAGAAACACCTCTAAAGACTATTCTTCACTGTCTAAGGAGCTAATGACACAATACTCTAATGAAACTTCACCTCGTGAACGCAATGCTCTATAGCCAAGCGAGCCAAGAGATCATGAGAAGTGGCGGTTGCAGAGTCCCAAAGACCGTCATGGGCAGGGAATGCACCGTAACGAGAACCAATCTCCTCAAGCCGAGCTGCAAGCAGCGTGAAGTGACGGCCTTCGTCCTGAGCTACACGAACAAAGTCCGTAAAGAACTCTCTCGGCATCTTCTCTTGCTTGCCAAAACGAGCAATTATATCCTAAGCATCAACGACAAACCCAAGTTTTCAGACAGGTAACCAACTCCATTACACAAAGCTGTCGAAAATCAAGAAACTACTGTTCAATGGTTTTAGACCTAAAAGAAGGCTTACCCATGATAAGTCAACAGCCCAGCTTTCGATATGAACAAGACTGTGAACAATCGCTTGCCTGCTCTGCAAGCTACCAGCTTTCCCCAGCTTTGGCATCAGACTCGGAGACACCAGTTTTACCTACAAGATTTTAGGTTTTCGTCTCAAGCAAATTCATAAACTAAACATAGACACGAGAAGGGGAAGGAGACAAGTACGTTGGTGAGACGAGCTGGCCTGTCCATGACGGGGAGATCGACGGTGGGATCGTACGGTTCGGAGATAGCGCCTTGGAGCCATTTAACGGCAATCGAATCTCCAAGCCGAGCTTTTTCGTACGGGTTGGCTGTGTTCAGAACTCTAATCGCCGATTCAATTAGGGTTTCGCTATCCATTCTCTCTCTCTCTTTCCTCGTTTGGTTTTGCCGGCACGTGATGTAATTAAATTCTTATATGTTTAAACTAAATTCCACTCGCGAACGCAGAGAGTGGGTTACACGGCCTTTAAATGACGTATATTCCAAGCGCGTGAGTTTGTTTGGTTTTCTATACTTGATTTTAAAGTCAAAGTTAGGCATACCTGAAAGAGCAGATCACTGTAATAAATACTTCATTGTCTGTCGGATTAGACCAGATAATTAATTAGTAGCACTATTATATTGTTAAGCATATTAATATATGTGTTATGTATATATAATATGACGTATAAGTAATTGTGAGATTCACAATTTTTGTGGAATTCCATAGGTAAGGATTTTTAAAAAAAGGTTTTAAGAATCTCCAGCTGGCCAACAATTCAGTTACATATCAATATATCATGCATTCATAAAACTTGTAAAATCGCAATCAACTTATACATCTAAGAACTTTGGTTCCAAAACTTTGACAAACACATCACATACGAATCAAATGAAACGGAAAGAGAAGAGAACATCAAGCACAAGTTGACACTAAAGTTTGAAATCAAGAATTCTTTTGTATTACCTACATAACCAAAAACAACAGTGGGCACATACGTATATGCAGTAGTATGTAACTCAACCACAATAAAATCATAAAACAATATACAAATGCATCATCATCCTACTACAAACAAGTCAGAATTTGCAATCCACGAAGCAGAGTGTACTAAAGGGGATAAGATAATAAAGAGACGTGCAGATCATAATACCTCTCTCGTGGTAATCGAGCAATGTAACAGCTTTTCTTCCTCTGGTTTGGTTCAAGCTGCATTGGATAACCGGGCGTGACCACGGTTCTGTTTCCCGTGGGGTGAGTTCCAGTGCCGGTTCGGGTCAAAGAGGTAGTAAACATGTAGTCTTGGAGATCTTCAGTAGTTATCTGTGTCCATGCATTTCTCAAGGGTTATACTATCACTGGCACACTCTTGAAGAGCCTTGGCGTTAAGTTCTCTGCCAAATCTCCAGACATAGTTGAGTCCCACAAGAAGCTCCGTTATAATAGCTTCTGTCTTCTGCTGGTTCGCAAAGGAAAGAGTCTGCGCAAGAACTATGTGTGTCCTCGAAACCAAGCTTTGGTGCTCGTAACTCCTCTCTGACTGCCATTTTATCATGTTGTGAGCTAACGGACCCAACCACTCCAAGATACCCGCCATTGCCTCTGTCCATTCCTTCGCTAGTCCTGGATCATAAACCGTGGCGGAACTCAAGCTTTTCGAGTAAGGCTTTAGCCTTTCTCTCAGCGATGCTCTCACGCTCGCCGGTAACATGTTGTAAAGATCGTCTCTCGCATCGTCCCCTATCAAGTGAGGAGACGCAACAAATCTCTCTATCACGATGATGACGTTAGCATAGTGTAACGCTAAGCAAGCTGCACCGAGGGTATTAGGAGCAGCATCTGACAACTTTGGTGGTCGGGATTCAACATGGACAGAGTTAGGAATATGGTTCCTAGCTCCATTCCGGGTTGTCCTAGTGCTGAGTGGAGTAATACCGTCTTGAGACACCATGCAGCCTTTAAACGGGCCAACCTGTGTTAACCGGTTTGGTTTCATTTGCTTCTTCTCTGAGGAAACCGAAGGCCTTTCCGGGGTCTGGTCCATCTTCTTGTTGTGTTTCCCCATTCCAATAAGCGGTCCTGACTTGGAAGTGATCTTTCCAAGAGGACCCGAGTAAAACTTGAAACGTTTGTTCTTTTCCGCAACAAGAGGACCTGACACAGGGGACTGTGTGCCGAGAGTATCCGAAAGGAAATCACTCATCTTCGCGGACCTTGCAGGAACCGGACCGGTGAATCTCCCAAGGGGACCGGAAGCAAATCTAGGAGGACCAACACTCTCAGACTGATGAGACATTAAATGCGCCAAAACAGTAGAAACCGATTGGCTCCGACCGATGAAATCAGAATCCACATCATCACTACCCTCCTCCACCGCTCTGTAGCTAACACCAAAAACATGTTTAGTCCTATTCAAGACTGTGAACACCGATCTCACCAAAAGAAGAACCGTATAGTCATAAGTCCGGTTCCAAAGAGACGCATCCCTCAGAACCTTCACCTCATGCTTTTTCCACGTGACTTTTTTCTTATACTCCAAAACACTATCGGTCGCAGCAGACTCACTACTCATCGTCATTCTCTTAACCGTCTGCTCAAGATCCGCCAGAATCTCAGTCTCCTGGTAAAGACTCGCATTAACCGAAATAAACCGCTCCATCTTCTTAACTTTCCTATCCATCTTCTTCCACCCGAACTGCCACCCGTAAGGATCATCACCTCCCGAGCTGAAAAAACAGCTCTCGAAGCTCTTCAGCTTGGGATCGCTGCATCTCCTCGCGAGCCTAGCCACGGCTCTCGCTACGCTCTCGACGCTCTCCATCGTCTCGTCGCGTATCAGCCTCACGACGAAGTCGTCGTCGTCTTCTGAAACTAGCTTCTTGATTCCCGTGGAGCGTGTTATCTCGTCTCTGAGACGCGTGACGTTCTTGTCGCTGAGGGAGTGCCATAAGTGAAGGAGTTTGGAGAGTAAACTCGCGACCTCGAAGGCTAATACTCCGAGCACCACGGCCTTCTCTTTATGGGATTGATGATGATCGTGTTGTTTCTTTGGGAATCTCCATAGATTACGATACCAAGCCTCTGAAACCATCCCTCTCTCTTTAACCTAATGGAGCCAATTCAATCCGAATCTGAAATTCAAACCTAATAGGAATCGGATTTGGGCGGAATCTAGCTACGGAGCTCAGAGTTACGCAGAATCGCTAAATCTACCAGCTACCAAATCGGGTGACAATGATACAGTGAGGAAGAAGAAGCTTACCGATCATTCGAGGGGAAGATGTGAATCAGAGAGAGGAAGATGATTAATGCCACATCATCACCACATGGAGAGAGAGAGAGAGAGAGAGCAGTTAAAGCAGCAAATTGTGGGGGAGTGAGTCTGGTTGTTCATGTGAACGAATCATATATTTGCCTCTCTCTCTCTCTCTTTTCGTTCCAGTGCTTTTAATTTAACTTATTTACGTATTTGCTGCGTGATAAACCGCGCAAATGTGATTATTAGTTTCGTTATTTTTTAATAAAAAAACATTAATCTGTTTAATTTGGATATCGGTTCGATTTTAAGTTTTTTTTTTTGTTTTTAATCTCCTAAAATATAACTATCACTTTAAATCAATATTTATTTGGTTTGTTCGGTTAAAATGTTTGATGTTTTTGTTTTTTTTGTAATAATCAAAAATTACTATTATTTGTTTGCTTTCATGTTATTAATCTTAGATAGTCGTGATGTCGAACCAATAGTTCATATTATAGTTTCTAAACGAATAATAGTTAAAAAAAAATTATTAAGACAAATCCTTTTACTACAATTCGGTCGATAGTGAAAGAAGCATTAAGAAAAAAAATATTTTAACTTCTAAAAAATTAGATATTTGATATTTCAGTTGTGGTAAATACTTAGTTATAAGGTGCTTACGTCAATGTGCACATGTATGTGTATGTACAAGTATATAAAGATGGTTGATAAATACATAAATATACTGTTAATTAATATTAAATGACATTTTTTTCAAAATAATACATTAAAAATAAAATTCTTAAAATGAAATTATTTAAAAACAAAAATATTGTAAAATTTATATAAAACTATAATATATAACTTATATATAATTCTTTAAATATATGTATATATATATATATGCATATAACAGATCAAATTGGATATATGTTCCTATAAATATTGATATTTGTGATTTATTTTTTTTACGGATATTTCATTTTAGTATTTGATTTGCTTCGTAGAGTAATATATATCTAGATTTTTCGGTTTGAATCAAAACGAATAACGAATCGAATGAAAATTTATGAATAATTTGTTCAGTTCTATTCGTAAACAGTAAAAATAACGTAAAGAAGAACTATGCATATGAATTTTATATTAAAAAAACGTAAAGTACATAGTGTGAACATATTTATGTAGAGTTTGGTTGAGACTCTACATATTCTACATGTGACATGTGTCCATTTTAGTATGAACGCATTTATTACAATGTTTTTACACGTGACATATGTATCCAGTTTAATGTGAACGCATTTATTACTATGTTTTTTTGACACAGAAGAGAAGAGGTTAATAGTTTCTTTTCGTGCTTCGAAGAACCCACATATTTTAAATTAGTTTAATTTCCCACGTTATGAGATTTAACGTTTTATATTTTATATTTTTGTATAATCATATCAAATGCATGCTTTAACGTTTTTCAGATGTATGTGAATTTGAAAATACATCAAAACGTAACACATAAACGTTGGAGATGAACCAACCCAACTAGTTTGGTTGAGGTTGAATTTGTCAATAATATGAAAGCGATTTATTTCCCGATTAGGTATTTATTTGAAAGGTGTTGAGTGGATTGTTACTTGTTGGAGCATATGCACTTTTCCTGTTATGTGTGTGGGTGAGAACAAATGCATTTTCACTAATGAACGACTAGAATAATTAACGATTTTATCAGTAGAACATGTTTATTTTTTGGTTCATGAACAATTGTATTTTTTTTTGTCAAATGAACAATTGTATTCAAGTCTCAAAAACGTCTACAAAAATAGTAACTCAACAGTATTGTAAAGAAAACATCAAGAAAAGGAGTAAAATAAAGGAGATTATAAGCTATTTTATTATCACAAAATCATCAGTTAACTTTTAACCAAAAGAAAAATGGTGTTTCCATCACTAGAATGTTGACTAGCAGTAATCAAATTAGGAATATAGTCAAATGTAAATGTACGATGTTTTGAGATATATGATGTTCAATGTAAGATGTTCTATATTTTTATTTTTTATACAAATGTAAATGTACGATGTTTTGAGATATAATTAATGCATTTATTTTTAAAATTTAAACATAAATTGAAAAATAAAATTATGAGAGGTGAAATTTTATTGATATAATCAAAAAATAATAATTAATATAGTGTATTTATTGTTTTTTAATATGTGTGTAAAACTTTAAACATCTTATATTTAAACCGAGAGGAAGTAGTAATGATTTGTGACTCGTTAAGACGGAAACAATAATTCATTACACTCTCGTGATCTGTGACATAATCTTGCTTTTTGGGCCTACATGTACACAAAGCTAAATTATGTGGGAGTGAAAAGGATTTCTATAGGATAAAGGAGCAACAGACAATAAACTATTGGATCAGAATATCAGATAGCCTTTCATTCGTGTATAATAGAATTGTCGGGAAAGATGAGGGACTAAAGTGAAACTATTAGCATTAGGAAGTGATTCGTCACAATCATTAATCAATATCACGGAACATATCGTTAATACAATCATTAAGCTAAACGTTTTTTTGTGAAACGCTGTCGACGTTTACCTTTAAATTTTATAAAGGTCTCTGAAGCCTTATCACGACTCTTTTCGCCGCAGAAGACAAGAATGGGTGGCCAAGGCGAAGAAAGCTCTAAAGAAGAACATATGAAGAAGATTGGCTTATTCTTCATCTCAGCTAGCAGCTCCGCAAAACCCGATATCGTCTGCTGATTTTTTGGTAATTTTACTCAATGCTTTCACTTTAACTTCAAATTCGTTTCAGATTCTGTAACTTTGAATCTCTGTGTTCGTGTCTATTGATATACATTTGGTGCTTTATCTGTTTGCTCTGGTCTCGGGGTTATGTGCTGGCTGTTTCTTTACTCATTAGTTTTTTTTTTTGTTTGGTTTGTAACAGACTGGGAAGTCAAAGCATTTTGGGTTCATACAGTTTGAGGACCCTGAGGTATATACCTAACATAACCTGTATAGAATGGTGAAACGCTTGTATGTTCCACATTCAGTTCTTAAAGTTTTTTTAAATTTGGTTCTGTGTAGGTGGCGGAAATTGCAGCGGTTGCGATGCATGACTATTTGTTGCTCGAGCACATGCTCCAAGTCCACGTTATTCTACCAGAGCATGTTAAACCCAATCTGTTAGTGACTTCTTGAATCAACTTTGCTCTGTAGTCTGTTTTCTTTGTAAACAGTGTCTCTAGTTTGTGTAGTAAAGACCTTATGGCATTTGGGTCTAAGGATAGGGTGAAGACAATGTGATACTTTTGATCATAATGCCTTTTTTTTTGTCGTGAATGATATAATTAGGTGTCAATACAAACTAGTGGATTGGGTTCAAAGTAAACAACATAACAACAAGGTAATAATCTTGTTCACTTTTTGCCATTTTCTCTTGAACAAGTGACTTTAACTTTTGATCTCTGTTCTCTTACGTATACTGTATACAGGAAAGAACACTGGAAGAGCATAGAAAATTGTTGCACAAGGTAGTGAAACGAGATCAGAAAAGGAGAAAGCGAATCGAAGCCGCTGGTATAGAATATCAATGCCCCCAGCTTGTAAGCAATCCCATCACACACAACTAAGTAAATAAACTAATAAACCACATCCTCTTTGTTGCTGCTTCAGATTGGAAATACGCAGCCATTACCTAAAAAGATCAAGTTTACTGAAGACTAGGTACCTCGAAGCGGTGGAGAAGACATCTTCCATTAGCTTTTTTTTGGGATAGAATCTTGTGTGTTGTACTAAACTATCATTGCAATGAAAATTTACCAAGAGCGTATGTTAGATTAAACAGGTCTTAACCAAACCAGAACAAACCAGATCATGTGACTTGCACGTGAGTATGTGTTGAAGAAGCAGTGAATGTTCTTGAATCCAGGCAACTCCTCCGATCCTTGAGACCCATCTGCATGTCCTGGCAAAACTATGAAGAATTTCAAATATAGTATCTAACCAAAAAACTAATCTTACTATCAATGAGTATCACAAATACCAAAACCACTCTTCTTTGTGGTTTATTACACTGACTTATGTGTTATCGCAGAATATCATTCAACCTTGAGTGTTCGCGTGTCCATTTTGATACAGTTGGAAATTTCTGACAAGTAAATTAAATTTACAAACAAGTCAAACACGTTTATTCGAATTTTTCTTTTAAGTATGCACAACATTGGAAAGTGAGAAATGGCTTCCTGCAGACATTTATATTTCCCAGGTTGCCAATACTATTAAATGAGCACAGTTGAACGCAATGAGTTCAAAAAAAATTTCTATGCCACTCTCGCAATCACAGCTAATTTTCACGGATATAGATGTTCATCATGTGGTCAGGTATACAGATACACCATTCTATTTTCATTATAATCACTCCACAGTTTACAGTTACAGGCTAATTTGGTCCGGAACAATACTAAATACACCATTCTAATTTCATTATAATTATCTACTTTTACCAGCATCTCTTAAATAAGTATATGGGAACATCATATCCTGTTTTAAGCTTTCATCTAATTACTACATTCAGCACATGGGTTTGGTTGCAACAATCGGTCTATGTATGTTTTAAGACCAATCAACACGCCTTGTTTTAGTGAGCAGACACAGTCCAGAGTCCACAGTATGTTGACTTTGACTATTAAGTAGAGATAGAGAATGTAGTTGACCAAACAGTACAAACACCAATAAATTTTATTTAATTTTTTGCATGCATTACTCTGTTTCTATATATATATATCATCTTCTTCTCTTCTTCACTCACTCCTGCATGCAGTGATTCAAGAAGAGCTATAATGTCTTTCTTCTCCTTTTCTCTTGGTTTGACATTACTTGCTATTATCATCTCCGGTTTAGTTTTCACACTCGCTCGATGGAACTCAAAGACAAAGAAACGGTTAAACCTCCCTCCAGGTCCACCGGGTTGGCCGGTAGTCGGTAACCTATTCCAGTTCGCGCGCTCAGGGAAACAGTTTTTCGAATACGCAGAGGAGCTCAAGAAAACATACGGCCCGATCTTCACAGTCAGGATGGGTACACGGACGATGATCATCCTCTCCGACGCCTCACTAGTCCACGAAGCTCTGATCCAGCGCGGATCCCTCTTCGCCACCCGACCCGCCGAGAACCCGACCCGAACGATCTTCAGCTGCGATAAATTCACCGTCAACGCCGCGAAGTACGGCCCCGTGTGGAGGTCTCTGAGGAGGAACATGGTCCAGAACATGCTCTCCTCGACCCGGCTCAAGGAGTTCGGATCCGTTAGACGATCCGCCATGGATAAACTCATCGAACGGATCAAATCGGAAGGTAGAGAGCACGACGGTTTAATCTGGGTGCTTCGAAACGCGAGATTCGCCGCGTTTTGCATTCTGTTAGAGATGTGTTTCGGAATCGCGATGGATGAGGAGTCGATCGAGAAGATGGACGAGATGATGAAGACGGTGCTAATGACGGTGGATCCGCGGATCGACGATTACCTCCCGATCCTCGCTCCGTTCTTCTCCAAAGAGAGGAGGCGAGCTCTCGAGGTCCGCCGCGAACAGGTCGATCTCGTCGTGAGCCTCATCGAGAAGCGACGGAGAGCGATTCGGAATAAAACGGCGCCGTCTTTCTCCTACCTCGACACGCTCTTCGATCTAAAAGTAGAAGGACGCGAAACGGCGCCGTCTAACGAAGAGATCGTGACTCTCTGCTCGGAGTTTCTCAACGGGGGCACGGACACGACGGGGACGGCGATCGAGTGGGGGATCGCGCAGCTGATCGCGAATCCCGAGATTCAATCTCGGCTCTACGATGAGATTAGATCGACGGCTGGAGATCGTTCGATCGAGGAGGGTGACGTGGATAAAATGGTCTTTTTGCAAGCGTTCGTTAAAGAGCTTCTCCGGAAACATCCTCCGACTTATTTCTCGCTGACGCACGCGGTCATGGAAACGACGTCGCTTGGCGGTTACGACGTTCCCGCGGGCGTTAACGTCGAGGTTTATATTCCCGGTATAAGCGAGGACCCGAGGATCTGGTCTAATCCGAAACAGTTTGATCCGGACCGGTTTATATCGGGTAAGGAGGATGCTGACATAACCGGGATTAGTGGAGTGAAGATGATTCCGTTTGGTGTTGGCCGTCGGATCTGTCCTGGGCTTGGAATGGCGACCGTACACGTGCACCTTATGCTTGCGAGGATGGTTCAAGAGTTTGAGTGGACCGCTTATCCTACCGGAAGCGAGATTGATTTCGCCGGTAAAACAGAGTTCACGGTGGTGATGAAGAATCCATTGAGAGCCAAGGTTAAACCAAGGGTTTAATTTTTTAAAATATCTATTTTCGCGTATTTTAATTTTATCTTTATATTATAAATTTTCTAATTATCCAATAATCATTTTGGTTACAAGAAGCTTCTGTTAAAAATATTTAAAAAACAAGCTTATGATCTACGAGATTGATTAATACTAGTTGATACTTGATAGTTAAACCCATTTACAATCATTTTAATTTTTTAATAATCTTATAAGCTTCCGTTAAATATATTTAACTAAGAAAACTTAAGGTAAGCATTGATTAATAATATTAGTTATATATCAAAAAACCTTCCAAAGGAAAAAATATTCTAAACCCATTTACAATCCCTAGCGTAGAGAAACTATATACACATAAGCAGAAGCTACAGAGACTATTATGCTTCAAAAAGAAGCAAGCCTTTTGATTCAATCCAAGGAAGCTTGTTTAATTTTCTGTCATTACCATATATTATAAGTTCAAGAAAAGGGATGTGGCCACCTCGCCACTTGAATCAGCTACTACTTTCACGGCTTGTGCAATCCTACGAGCCAGCATGGCTTTGTAAACAGCCAAATTTGCATTCTCTGCAAGAACCTGAGCTCTTCTTCTTTTGGCCATGGCAATCTCCATAGATGTATCGGCCAAGGCTTTGGCTTTTTCCACTCTAAGAAAAACGTTTTGTCCCTCCCAAGCTTCTAGTTTAGCCGCCTTTACAGACACTGTCCACATTAAACGGTCCACACAAATTCAGATCTCCTTCTCAATAGAAGTTCACTACTTTCTCTATCCTCTCTAATCTCTACTTGAATGTTCTTAGCAAGATTGTTCCATATAACACTAACTCTCAAGTGTATATACTACTCATCATTTTAAGTACTTAGCAAATAACAACACTATCCACCACAATTCATGACAAAACATATAGAATCTAAAGGAACATACCGAGACTTGATTGTTTGGATTTGCCATGGAGTTGACTCCCCTGTCTTTTGAAGGACCTTCTCTTACGAAACACAGGTTTGAAAAATAACGGAGTCTTCTTAGCTTGATGACCCTGTTTACATAACAAACATAACTTTTGTAACACTGATGGAAAAATAAAGAACACTGGTCTAAGTATATACTAGGACATGACTTGTTACCTGGAAAACTCTGAGGAGCGGTGCTTTCCTCTGCTTCCTTTTCCTCGCCCAGTAATCATACACTGCTTCAACCACATCTTGCCTACCCAGATACAAAAGACTAGCTATACTAGCTGCTTTCTCATCCAAGAGATCATCGGCAGGGTTATGGAAATAGAACTTCTCAAACCCATCAATCATCAACTCAAAAGTATCCTCCTCAAGTTGTTGCCTCTCCAGCCACTCTTCATCTTCAGAATCCATGTCATAAACCGCAGTGGTTCGAGCCATGGCCCTTGAAACCTCATCTTCTTTCACAGATATATACGGAACCGGCATAGAAAACGAGGGATAATCATCTGCATAACCACACACTTCTCTTACTCCAGGAATAGGAATGACTTTCGCACTCTGTTCCAACACATTCCTTTCATAGCAT
This sequence comes from Brassica oleracea var. oleracea, assembly GCF_000695525.1. Classification (NCBI taxonomy): domain Eukaryota; kingdom Viridiplantae; phylum Streptophyta; class Magnoliopsida; order Brassicales; family Brassicaceae; genus Brassica; species Brassica oleracea. The sequence goes on from NC_027750.1 coordinate 911,252, forward strand.
TCTTTATAAATCTCCTTGAAACCGAGCCAATCTCGCCTCTCGCAAAACTCAAGCTTCCAACCGTTATCCCCTACCCAAACAACAGAATGTGTGAACCTGTTGCACGAGCAAGGTCTCATAGTCTTCCTGGCCCTGAGCCTGTATCTGATTTCCCCATCCTTCTTGATAACAACGAGCCATTCCTTTGAAGAAACGAACTCCAACACGGCGCTGAAACCTTCTTCTCTGGTGCACCTGTCTGAACCCAAAACCAAAATATTCACAGAACAACGTAGAGAATCAAGCTCCTCTTTCGTCAACGGTTTTGGAACGACACTAATCTCATTTGAGTTGTTTAGCACCGAGCTTCTAAGCCTTCTCGTAGATACTGCTGCTGCTGATGTCCTGTTTCTCCATGATAGTTCGAAAACAGACGTTCCATTGTACAGCTTGTGTCCGCTATAAGAAAGGTTTCTCGCTCTTCTCCTTCTTAAGGATCTTCTCCTCTTCTGGATACTATGAAACCCTAAATTGCCTCTATACTGAGCATTAGAGGCTCTCTTCGGATTACAAGGTGGAGATGAAACTAACTCAGACTCTGAATCAGTTTCTTCAACAACTGGGTTGTTTAGCAAATAAAGAGATCTCTTTAAGAAAGCAAAGGAGCGTGGTGCCACTCTGAGAAACAGAGTCAAATGCAAATCCATAAAACATCGAGGAATGGCAGCAAAATCAGCTGACAAGATAGGAAGACGATCCACGCCACCAAAGAACTTGCATACACCCCTTGAGCTAAGGGAAGTAGGCTCCTGAAACATTAAAGATCCTAACTTTATATCAACACTACCAACATAAAACACTAAAGCTCCTAACTTTATATCAACACTACCAACACGCTATTAACTTAGTTACTTACCTCAAGAAACCTCACGCCATGATCTGCAAAGACGTCGTTGATAGGTTGAGTTAAGAAGAAAGACGAAAGCGAGCGCAGACTCAGATCTTCCCTCCTCAAGTACCTCATCACCAAACCAAAAACAGTCGACAACCAGCAATCCCCACAAGACCAGTCTACTGTAAGAGCAATCACAGGACCACATAGTCGTCTTGTCCGCCTGCGATAAAACTTGAGGTCTGAACCACCACTTGACTGGTCACAAAGTCTCTTCCTTTTTCTATTATATACAATCCCAAACTTAGTATCCACACTCTTCCCATCTCCAACAGCTTCCGTTCTCACTCTCCTCCGTTTCGCGACGGTAAAGTCTTCACCTTTGTCGTGTTGTTGCTTCTCTGCGAAGACTTTGCTCCCTTTGCAGTCCCAATCTGGATCGTGGGCCCGCTTGGCCTTGGGCTCGTCGTTATTGGGCCAAATCCGGCGACCCGAGCGGAGGACCCGAGCTCCGTCCGCTGCTTTAACCACCCCGAATACCCTTGTGGTGCGTCTCATACCCACTGAAGGCATCTAAACGACAGCGTTTCACTCAAATAGGGCTCAAACGACAGCGTTTCACTCAAATAGGCTCTGACTTGTTGTTACTCCGTCGATCTATCTTCTCGGAGGGCCCCGAATCCGATTTCGAATCGAGTAGATCTACGGAGATCGAAGAAAGATTGAGAAACTCGATTGAGAGGATCGAGATCTGTTGCTCATGGGTCGTTGATTCAAGAATCAAGTAGACATGGTGGAGAAAGGGGGAGTTTTGAGAAGTTTCTCGTTTGTTGAGAAGAAGAGAGGGAACTGAGGTGGCTGCTATCTAGGGTTTATGATCGAAGGAGATTATCATTTTGAGGGGTAGATTGGGTCGTGGCCGTTGGATGATTGAAACGACGGTTCGGATTGATTCGGCTTCAGTGGGTCCCCAAAGGCTATATTTATTTGTTTTTGCACACGTAGGCGGCGTATTTTTTGGGTTTACACGAATATCTAAAAAAAAATTGAATTTAAAACGGAATGGGCCGAAAATTTCAAAAAGCAGCGATGGCAATTGACAGAACTACCCCTGGCTTTAAAGCGAAAGGTTGTTTGGTGGTGGCATCTCTCCAACTTGTTCGAGACGACACTGAGATGTGAGAAAGCACTAGAGAGGAGGATTATTACAAGACCCAAAACAATGTCTATTTTAAGAACAAAAAGGTTGTTTAGAGATTAGATTTATTTTGTATTGCATATGATTTCTATTTTATTTGGGAATCTCTGCTAAAACAGAGTTTATTATAACATGAGAGGATGCTTTTAGTGCTTGTGATATTTAGGCCTTGGCGGTTTCAGCCTCATCAGCTCCCCAGAAACTTGTTTTCTTTCCTGTCTTTGAGACTGTCTGCAGAACAGCTTCTGGCTCCACGTTGCCTTTCACCGTTACCTTCTGCTCTTTCAGATCCACATCAAATGACTCCACACCTACCCACACAACAACAATATTCGTTTGTTTGTGTTGTTGACATTTGCTGTAAATAATGTTCTTCAGTTAAACAAAAGATTCTAACCTTGCATTTTGCCTAAGACTCTTTTCACAGCTCCAACGCATCCCTCACATGGCATAGCCACCTTTAGAACCACAGTCTAACTCGCAAAACAGACCAAAAAAGTTTTATAAAAAACTCTGAAAATATTAATGAATATGGACTTGACAAGAAGTAAAAATAATCTTCAAACACTGTCCCATAACCCCATTAATTGCCCCTATAGACACCATGTCCTAATCAGGTTACTCAAATCATCATAGAAACAAATACTTTTTTTCAGCTATAAATCAAATGGACATGAAACACTGCTCTCGAATGAATTAGATTGATCTAGAAACAAAAAAAAAAAACAGATCCACACCAATAGATCTAACTACCGATATCTGTTACAACGCACAAGGCCGAATTGATTCATACAATTAAAGCATAACATCCCAACAAGATCGAGATCCTATATACCAAAACCAAAGTCAGCGAAAGTTTGATTCGAGTACCTGAGACATATCTCTTCTCTTTCTCCTTCTTGATGTAAAATGTTCCAACCAAAGAAGATAATTGTAAAAGAAATAGATGCTTTTGGATTGTTTTAAAAGCATGCAGCGTTGACCAATTCAACAAATATATATTCTTAGTTTTTTTTCTGTATGTGGATATTCTTATTAGTTAATCAATCAAATTACATCAACTATTCAAGAAAATAACAACGGATGCATGACCTTGATGAACGGGTAGCTAGAAAACATCAAAGCCACTGAATCCATGGCTGATAAATATATAATTGTACGGCTGCAAAGTATCATAATGTCATCTTTCAAACACATTTCAAAGTGTAAAACTTTACAAAAAAAAAAAAAAAACATTTGTACGTGCATGAGAATATCAAAGTAGATCAGTGTCTCCGCTTAGTATATGCTTTTACAACGAGTTTTCGGACATTTATGTTCAAACGTAAATTAACATTAGGACAAAACTTTCATGTTTCTGTCGAAGATTCCTTTGCCGTGAGTAGAAATGATCATCTGTTTGAGGATAGGATACTGAAGCAGAACAAAGAGCAACGCCGGGAAACAAGCCAAAAGTATCGTCGGAGGAATTATCCATTTCGAGTTATTAAAAATCGTAAACAGAGCCGAAGAGAAGGCTACAAGCATCGCGGCGATGGAGACGAACAGTATCGAGAGCCCGGCGATCATCTTCGTGGGAAGAGACACCAAGAAGGCGTCGAAGGAGTATCTCGAGGTGAGAATCCGGAGGAATATGAGAACAGAGGTGCACGAGGCGAAGCAGGAGATCATATCGGCGACGATGAATGTGACGAATTGTGCGTCTTTTAGATGAAAGGGTTTACCTCTTGCCTCGTCGTCCGTTCCTCCGGGAACGGTGAAGACCGCCGCGAAAGTTACCGTGACGATGAGAGCCGCGACTAAGCTGCACGACTGGGCCGTGTCTTTCATCCATTTCTCTGCCTCTTGGCGTAATGTTTCGTGATGAGTTGTGAATGTTTGGCTCGGTGTTTCCTTTACCGCGTTCAATCTCTCCATCTCTGCCTCCGGTGTGATCCTCTCAACCTCCTGCGTCATCAAAGTCTTGGTTTTTTTAGACATCTGTTGCTAAGAGAAACACAGAGAGAAACAGAGCAAACCTTGAACCATTGTAACGAGCGTTGCATCTGTAAAACTGAACCAACGACGTCAGATAGAGGCGAACGATAGCCAGCGAAATGAAGCACAGCATCGCCGTAATTGACCTTGTCAGCGAGCAACAGGTGTTTCATGCCGTCTAGACCGTAGATGAGACTAAACACCTTCGCTTGTTTGAACTCGACGGCCACGTGAAACAGACTCTTGTTCGACCTTTCTCTCCTCGACCATAGAAGCTCAGAGTTGTTCTTGATCATCTCTACCAAGAAATCAACATTCCCAAATCTCGCTGCCAAGAATAAAGCCTCCACTGTATCAGAGCGTTCCTCGAGTCCCATGGCTAGTGTTTCCTCTGATATTCCGAGTAGAAGCTTCTTGGCTTGTAGATGCATCACCTTCATTCGGTACACTTTGTCTATTCCTGAAACCATCTCTCAACTCAAATTCACATGTCTTGTAATCTCTACCGAAAAAAACATTATCTTCTACGAAAAAAAAAAAAAAAAAAAAAAAAAAATTTTTTTTTTTTTTTTTTTTTTTTTTTGGTTGAAACAAAGAAAAGTATCGAGTGGCCAAAATACTCTTAATGGAAACATAGGTTCATCATGTTTGGTTTCCTGTGGGAAATATATGCTATTTTCTTTTAAAAAAAGTAAATTTAACATAGTTTTGACTTCATCTTAAGAGTTGTAGGGAACTTCGGAATTAGAACCTCTTAATCCTCAAAAATATAGATATCTTATAGACGGAAACCTAATACTTACCGGTCCATTTGGTGAATAATATGATCAGTTTCCCCATTAGAGTATCTAGACAACAAGAAGAAAAAATTCACACTTTCTTCTAGACTTCTAGGGAAAATTGTTTAAAAAATCTTTAAAGTAGCATCTAATGACATTTTAAATCTTAAAATTATTTTACTAACATTAAACTTTCAAATTAAATTTTGTATCATAAAAAATTCTCAACAATGGCTTAATTTTTCATCAACTCAAAAATGAGACCTGATAACAAGGTAACATGTTAGCTTTTTCTTAATCTTTATTTATTTATTTAATTAATAAAAGCAGTTAGTAAGAAATAACAATAGGAAATATAAATAAATGTTATAAAATCTACAGAAAACTTTTAAAAACGATTTTTCAGAAAATATTAAAATTAAAAAAAAAATAGATATTCTTAAAATGCAATTTTGCAAAAAAAAAAATAATAGTTAAAAATCATATAAAACTCTAAATAATTTTCAAAAAATAAATAATTTCAAACATATCACTATTAACAATAACACTTTTCATCATGTCACGACTAAGAGTAATATTTTCGTCATATAACTAATAACGATGGCATCATAAACTATTATTATTCATATGTCAAAAATTGCTACCATATCAAAAATTAAACGATTTATAAATTATAAAAATGCTACTCGTAATGGTTATATGACGAAAAGTTTTACTTTTGGTGTCATATGTCGAAATTAAAATTTTATAAAAAATTTAGAGTTCTTATATACATTTTTAAAAAATATTATTTTGCTTTTTTCAAAAAAATATTTTTATGACATATGGATGATAATAGTTATGACGCCATCTTCATTGGTAATGATATAGAAAATGTTACTTTTAATCACGGCGATAAAGAGAAATGTTATTATTAATAGTGATATGTTTTGAAAAAAAAAATTGAAAACTATTTAGAGTTTATAAGATTTTTAAACTTTTTTTTTACAAAAAATTGCATTTTAAGAAAAACATTTTTTTGAAACTTTAAAAAATTTTAAATTATTTTTTAAAAAATTTCTGTAAATATGTTTTCTATTTTTATTTCTTACTAATTGTTTTTATTAATTAAATTTAAAATTTGACACATCGCCTTCTTTAACATGTCAATACATAACATTTTTACTTGATAAACAAGTAAGCCACATTGAAACTTAGTGTGTTAGTGAAATAACTTCAATGTCTAAAATGTCAATGAATACCATTTGAAAGCTTTCATGTGATTTTCCCCAGAGTTTTATGATGTATATGGAAACTTACTATCTTGATCGTTGTTTGAAAGTGAATCCTTTCGAAGAGTCGGCAGCTTTACTTCTAACCCTAAAGAAAAGCAAAAAAAAAAACATTTTCTCAAAGTCTTTTTGGATCAAAAGGATGGATCTTTGTTATTAAAAAGTCTTATTGGTACGTACAAGAGTAAATGAAACGTTTAAACGGTCCGAGATAACAGCCACTAGGAAAAAAATCAGGCTTGCAAGCCAAGACAATGCTGGGAATCGACTCTACATGCGGGTGTCTTGTAACGGCTAAGCGTCTGCACATGCTGAACAGATCCAACGCAATGTCTAATTGGATAAAGAAAGAAAGATCCAGATATTATCATCCAAAAAATGTGTAAAACATGTGTTGCTTGATATCCAAGAAACCACTTACCTAGCATTTTATAAAAGATGGCGTTGACAAAAAGCACAGTACCATGATACCCATCTTCATCAAACAACACTTGAACAGGAGTTCTAGTGTAAAGATACCTAACCATCTCCATCTGCGTGTTCTTAACAGCCACCACAACAGGAATCTTTCCATTGCTTCCAGGAATCTCCAGCAGCTTAGGGTTCTTAGCGATCAAGACTTCAGCAATCTCCATGTTTCCATTACCCGCAACAATGGTAAGAGGCGTGTGGTAAGAAGTGTTCTGGCTCATCTTGGGAAGCATTTGTTCAGGTGTCATACGACGGAGAAGCTCTTTAACAATCTCAGGTTTCCCACGGGCGCAAGCTTTCAACAAAGGCGTCTCGTAAAAGTTTATCCATTCGTTTACTGCGTCCGGACGCTGGTTCAAGAAGGCTTCTACACGACCTTGGTGTATTCCTTGACTTAGTTGTATAAACTCATAGTATTCATTTGTATTCTTCCCTACATCAACAAAAAAGATATACACACAATAAACATTTGTTTGCATCCAGAGGAATGCTATGCAATAATGCAAATAACTTACCGTGAAGCCGAGATGTGGAAAGGGCTGATTCGGTGACTGGAGTCTGGATATTGAGACAATCATTTGGAGCTTCATCTTCAGGAACCTTTGTGCTAGCGAATTTGAAATGGCTCCCCCTAAATGTTTCCTTCAAACCAGCTGCGTCTAAGTAATTAGAACTCATTGCCATAACTAGTATTTGTTTTGACAAACCCCTAACAAAGTATAAACAAATTCAAGAAAGCAAATGGTAATAGGATATATATATATATACATAAAGCGTTTATGTACATGGAAGGCATAACAGTAACATTCAATCTTTGGTGTTTGCTGTACTATTCTTTGATTGATCTTTCACAAGAATATATCCTTTGCTTCGTTACTCAATATTTTTTTTCGAAATCTTGATTTTCTGGTTGAGAGACAAATAAAGGTTTCTAAATCTTCCGTATCGCAGTTAATTTGGGCCGTCTCTTTATTTTTTTTGATTAAAAAATATTAAAAAAAGAAGAAAGCGGAGGAGACGAGTGTTTCGTTGGCTCGGGAAGAAACGTCTGTTGCTGGACGCGTGTCAACAAGGGAGTGGGTTTCTGTTCGGTTACGCGTAAAACGCGTTTGAAACTTGACTTTCTCTCTCTCTCTCTCGAATCCTCTCGACTTGGCGATTTCTATGGCGAATCTGTCTCTCTCTCTCTCTCGAATCCTCTCGACTTTATGTGTTGGTTCTCGTCGAATCTGTCTCTCGGTGGGTCTCCTCGATGGCGAAGGAGGTTTCCCGCGGTGACTCGGCTCTAATCGAAAGGTAGTGATAGGAGATCATATTGATTTTGATTATGCATGTGATTGATTATTGTTTAACTTGTTCTGATCGGCTTATTTACTTTATATTTTGTTTGTTCGGTTCGATTTGGCGAGCTATGTGGCGACGGAGCTCTCCTCGACAAGGCCGTCTCTGTCCTCGTCAGCGACAGAGCTCTCCTCGATGGCGATGAAGCCGTCTCTGTCCTCGTCACCGACGGAGCTCTCCTCAAAGGTAAAGTTTCTGTTGTTCCTCTAAGTCTTAAATATTTTAAATTTTCATGGATCAAATTGAATTTGTTAGTAAGATTGTTTCAATATAGATGTATTGACCTAATTTGATTTGTTAAAAGTCACAGATGAAATCGTTTTTAATAAGTTCTGTGTAGTACTTATTGTTTGTGTATTTGTGTCTAGTTTGTGTTCCTCAAACTCATGGATCTAGTTTGTGTTCTAGTTTGTGTACTTATTTGTTAAAAGTCATGGATCTAGTTTGTGTTCTAGTTTATGAAGTTATTAATTTGAAATTTGACTCACGTGTACTTTTTCTTTTATTAAATTTAACTATTTAAGTGTTCCATACGGGAAAAAATCTTAATTTTTAGAAATTTAACATCAATTTTGAACATATATTAAAGATAAAATATATTGGGTTAAAAATATACTAACACCACATATATTAATTACTAGGTGATTTTTCTGTGCTCATGCACGGATATAAATATTTTTAAAGTAAATATAATGTAATAATTGATTGCTATTTAGTTTTAATTTTAAATTAATTTGTAATTTATATGCATCATTTATATTAATAATATTATATTTCTTTAATTATACATATAGTTTTATATATTTTATATCTAGTCGATTTGATTGTTTTTACGGTCTATTTAGTTATCATTAATTTGTATAAATTTGATTGCATCTTTGAATTCAATTGTAATATTTTAAAAATATATTAATCTTTTATTAGTTATTTATTTTCATTAGTGGGTGTTGTCTTAGATATGTAAATATATATTTTAGGAAAATTATGTATAACTTAAGATATATCGTGCTTAGAATGAAATAAAAATTAACTAAAGTGTCTGGTTCCAAAATACGTAAATTAATATAACGATAATATTCTAAAGTCTCATGCATATATAAATTTTTTACAAAAGAACTAAAATTGTAAGAGTTGGTTAATATTTTATTTTCATTTTTAATATGTTTTGAGTTATCCAATGATTTATATTATAAAATAACTTATTATTCTTAAAAAACTATATACCTTATTGTTGTTAAATCAATGATTTTATGTATAAGTTGGATTAGTCGAGTCATTCAAGTTGTGATTATATTGGGTTACATATATTCTTTCAAATTCAACTGAAGTATAATTATTTTTATTATAATTAAGTCAAATCAAATTAATTTTACTTATCGTTTAAATGTGCAAATATTTTCACAATATTATCAAACTATATGTTGATGTTTTTAAAAACATATTAGAAAATACATCGATGATCAATAGAAAATTACATGCATAAGTAGTTGATACATTTTTGGAAGCTCATGAACAACTACCAATATTTACAATAATTAAAATATTTTATAAATTCTGAATAACTTTATGCTTTATATTTATTGAACGTAAACTGAAATTTATTTTAAATAATATTTAAAATGATAATTCAGATTTGTTTTGATATTTTGATTATGGTTATATTTAGTTTCACAAACATAAAATTTAAAAGCAAATTTTAATAATGATAAAATATCATATATCTACCTCATTAAACTAATTATTAATTATTTGATCAAACGATGTTTATTGTTAAAATTTATTTTCAATTTTTAATAGCTCTTAAAAATAAGCACCAAACAAAATCGTGATTGTATTTGAAAATAATATTATATATGTAAAATATAATTTATAAATATTTTCTGTAATTGAAAGATATTATAGCCAACTAAATGTATGAAAAATAAATAAAACATTTCAATAATACTAATTATAAACTATTTTTATTACTTTAAAAGTATATTTTATGTTATTTAAAATATTTTTAAATGTAATATTACTATTTTGTGAACTTTCCTTTTTTGAAATCATATTATATATACATATATCTTTTGTTTTCAATTCTTTTTTATGACTTTCCTTTTTATTACATATATTTTTGGGAAATTTTGAAAAAGAAACTAAATAAAACAATTAATAATAGTATTTTTAATATTTTTAATTCATCAACGGTATCAGTGTAATCAACCATCGTGAGGAGAACGTGAGAGCGACACATAGGAAACTTACTTATCAAATATTACAGAGATCTCTGCTTATTCTTGGATGTCAAAAAATATTGAAGATTGTTATTTGTACTTGCATAAAAACATAAATTATGGATGATATATGAAAACCATAACAATTTACATCAGGTAATAAACTAAAATACTTGTATTTACAAACAATAAAACTTTTTCTGCTACAATCGAACTAATCATCACCATAAATTTATAGTATTTTTTTATGATTACAGTCAAACCAATATTCCAAAGAAAATCAAAAGATAAATCTATAAATCCATAAAAAAGATTTTGTTTTTAATTGTAATGATACAAAATTTTATGAACCCCTTCAATAAATATCTCCAGGAGATATCTCTAAGATTACTCAGATCCTCGGGGCCGTCATTTGGGATCTGTTTTCAGAAGAAGATCATGCCTTACTTGGTCCAGTCCAGTTCTAAAAATCGGGAAGGCAAGGCAGGTTTACAAGTTCTTTGCGATTTTGAAAAAAAACGAGTCTCTTACTAACCCAGAAATCAAGTTTCCAGATTCCCATTTACTTATTGTTAGCCACAATGATCAGTTTCAGTATCAGGAATCTTGACCATTATTACCCCGATTTACTTATTTTTTGCCACAATGTTAGTTTCTATCTATAGGGATATTTCGTTGATTAAAAGACGTTACTCCCTAACCATATATTACCACGATTCAAAATCTTGACCCGAAATCAACTAACCAGCGATTTAAATACAAAGAGTGATTTCTTTTTTTCTTCTATGGACCAAACCCAATAAGTGGTTTGCTCAGTATGGAGAATAATATGTTGGGTAAATAATGATTCGGCTAGCATAATATGTATAAGGTCAGTATCACACTAACCATTATTATATTGTCCTAAATACTACGCAGACCATCACCATCTTCCACTTTCTAAAAATAAAAACATTGTCAGAATTACAACATATTTTAACATCATGTCATTTTATTTATTTGTTTGACATCCAATTTTCATTAGCTTCTGCCTTCTTCATTATAGACTTTATATAATAATTGATATTGAAATATCAATCAACCACAATAAGTAATATATGTTATGCGTGAAATTTATATAACATTTCACTCCGTGCAAGGCAAGGCAAGATCGTTACCTAATTCTTATTTAATCAATCATATTAGATCAACTATTCAAGAACAATAATAGATTTGTATTCAAATATAGTAGATTTAATTCTCTCTCCTATATCCTCTCCTTCTAAACTCTTTCAACCACATACGTTATCTGCTCTGCCTCCGGCGCGTTCGTGCGCGTGCGGCCGCCGGAAGGCTCCTTCTTCCTTGCTCTCTTTCTTTTTGCTGTCCGTCGACTCTCCTCTTCCCTTGCCGATATACTTGTGGTTTTGTAGTATAGTTTTGCTCGGATTAGAAGTCGCGCATGAGGCTTCTCAGATCCGGTGTCGTCTCTGCTACTGGTGGTATCACGGTGAGGTTATGGAGCGGTTAGTTTGGCGGATGGTCAGATTTTAGGGCTCTGCAGTGTAGATCGGGTTTTACTTTCGATCTCCCCGGAAGCGCCGTCGTTGATGAAGGTTAAGGTGGGTCTTGTCTTGGAGTTCCACCTTCTGTGGGCTGGAGTTCCACCTTCTGTGGGCTTCCAAAAGATGAGACTTTCGGTGACGGGAGTTAGTTTCTTGGGACTCTCCAGAGTCGGTGTGTCTCAGTTCTATCGTCTCTTCGCCTTGTGAACTCCGGTGCTCCTTTAGATCGGAGACAGGTCATGAGCAGACGTACGCAGGAGGTGTTGGTGCTCTGTTCAATCCGGCTCGCGTAAATGATTGTGTTGTTTGTAGCAAGTCGTCGTCTATGGCTTCTTGTGGACAGCTCGCTCGGCCACTTCACCTCGGTTATCTTCGTCACGGCTCGCGTGCTAGCTATCTCCTTGCTTTGGTCATGACATTGCTCGGATTTGTCGCGAGGCTTCATCGTTTGTTTTCTCTCCAATGGCACCGGAGAGGACTTTTCACATTAGGGTTTTTGCTCTTGGTTCTCAAGGGTAACATTTGGCGAGGCTGTGCTCGGGAGTCATTCACACCTCGGTGTCTCCATTTGGTCTAGAGCGCTTCCGAGGACCACTTTAGTTCAAGGAGCTCTAGTGGTGGCGTTTCCTGATATTCCCTATAGCCTAGGTGTTATTGCGACTGGTTAGTATGAGAGTGGTGGTGGTTCCAGTCCACTTTTTTGCAGGTGTTTTCAGGCGGCAATGGCAAGCGCTTGCTCGATTTGGGATGAGGTTCAAAACCTCGTGTGGCGTTACATACAAGCCATGCTTGGGGGCAATCGCAAAGCTTTGGTAAGTATTTGAATTCTCCCCTATGGCCGTCTTGAGCTTCAGTGACAGAGAAAATTATAAGCTTGTGGAGAACATCGGGAACTAGCTACTCCGAAGGCGTCAAGAGAATTCCCGGCATCCGAGGCAACGAGGAGAACCTCACATTCTCGAGGGTCACGTTGATGGTTGAGAACGGAGACCGATATTGAAGAATTTCGAAAAACAAACTAGTGGAACGTGTCGGGTTTAGTGAGTGGGCGAAACTAGGTTTATAATAGATTGACTTTGATGCTTTTGTTCTAAACAAGCTTGTAACGGTATCTGATTCCCAATTTTTCGGGCAGATGTTTATTTCTAATACTTCGTTAAAAAAAAAAAAAAAACTATCCAAGAACAAAATAAAGGATGCATGACCTTGATGAAGGGGTACCTAAAAAAAAACAACGCCATTTAAATACATGGTGGATAATGCCATCTTCCAAACACATTTCAAAGTGTGAAACTTTACAACAAAAAAAACATTTCTACGTGCATGAGAATATCAAAGTAGATCAGTGTCTCCGCTTAGTATATGCTTTTACAACGAGTTTTCGGACATTTATGTTCCAATGTACATTAACATTAAGACCAACATTTCATGTTTCTGTCGAAGATTCCTTTGCCGTAAGTCGAAAAGATCATCTCTTTAAGGAGAGGATACTGAAGCAGAACAAACAGCAACGCCGGGAAACAAGCGAGAAGTATCGTCGGAGGAACTATCCATTTCTCGTCATAAAACATCGTAAACAGAGCTGAAGAGAACGCGACAAGCATCGCCGCGATGGAGACGAACAGTATCGAGAGCCCGGCGATCATCTTCGTCGGCAGAGACACCAAGAAATCGTCGAAGGAGTATCTCGCGGTGAGTATCCCGAGGAATATGAGAACAGAGGTGCACGAGGCGAAGCACGAGACCAAATCGGAGACGACGAACGTGACGAAATGCGGGTCTTTTAGATGAAAGGGGATACCTTTTTTATTGTCGTCAGTGCCGCCGGGAACGGTGAAGACCGCCGCGAACGTTACCGTGACGATGAGAGCCGCGACTAAGCTGCACGACATCGCCGTGTCTTTCATCCATTTCTCTGCTTCTTTGCGTAACGATTCGTGCTCCTTTGTGAATATCTCGCTCGGTGTCTGCTCTTCTGTGTTCACTCTCTCCTTCTCTATCTCCGGTGCGATCCTCTCAGCCTCCTGCGTCATCAAAGTCTTGATTTTTAGACATCTGTTGCTAAGAGAAACAGAGAAAAACAGAGCAAAACAGAGAGAAACAGAGAAAAACAGAGCAAACAGAGTGAAACAGAGCAAACAGAGCAAACAGAGTGAAACAGAGGAAAACAGAGTAAAACAGAGCAAACAGAGTGAAACAGAGGAAAACAGAGCAAAACAGAGCAAAACAGAGCAAACAGAGCAAAACAGAGCAAACAGAGTGAAACAGAGGAAAACAGAGAGAAACAGAGCAAACCTTGAACCATTGTAACTCGCGTTGCATCTGCAAAGTTGCGCCTACGACGTTAGAGAGCTTAGAAGGAGGGGAAGGATAACCGGCGAGATGAAGCACACCATTGCCGTAACAGTCCTTGTCAGCGAGCAACAGGTGTTTCCTGTCGTCAAGACCGTAGAGGAGACTAAACACTTTCTCTTGTCTGAACTCGACGGCCAAGAGAAACAGAGTACTGCTGGAGCTAGTTCTCGTGGACCATAGAAGCTCGGAGTTGTTCTTGATCATCTCCACAAGGAAATCAACGTTTCCAAATCTTACTGCGAAGAGTAAAGCCTCGTCCACCGTCTCAGAACGTTCTCTCAGTCCCATTTTTAGTGTTTCCTTTGATATTCCTAGTAGAAGCTTCTCCGCTTGTAGATGCATCACTTTCATTCGGTACACTTCGTCTATTCCTGAACCAATCTCTCAACTCAAATTATTCATATGTCATGTAATCTCTACCCAATAACATTATCTTCTAGGAAAAAAAAAAACCAAAGAAAAATGTCTAGCGGTTAAAACTTTTTAGATCAACTACTAAATATTTAAGAAATCATAGGTACATATTCGATTACCGTTGGAAATGATCAATTTTTTTAAAAAGAGTTAATTTAACATGGTTTGGACTTAGCCATAGAAGATTTACTAGCCTTTTTTTTTTTAACACTATTTATGAGCTTTTTTTCAAGAAAAAAAAAACACTATTTATGAGCCTTCACACATAGAACATCTTAATCATTCAAAATATATATATACTAGGTTAAAGACATGCGCCTTGCGCGGAATAAATATTATATAAATTAGTTTTACTATTGTTATGTATATAATTAAATTGAAAAAATATTATAAAATAATAAATATATATCAAATAATTAAAAATTCAGTAATTGTTATGTATATAATTAAATTGGTGCAAACACATAAATAAATTTTATTAATTCAAACAAACATTTTTTCTATTTTTTATTTTCTATTTTATATGATATAAAATTAAGTTTTAATGATATTAACATAGATATATAGTACATTTTTAATATTGATATCTGTTAAATAATATTTTATACTCATATTATTTTTTGATCATTTGTATTTTCTGTAACAAAAATTTTGAATCACCGATAACAATTTTTTTTGTGGGATGTTTAATAGTTGTAGTCATTTATAATTTTAAAAACATTATGAAAAGTTTTAAAACTAAATATTAAGTTGTCAATATTTGTTCAGATTTTTTATCAAACAAAAAATCAAAGCAACTTTCGAAATCAAAATACATATGTATTTTTATATGGTACATAATTTATTTTTAAAAATATTAATATTTATTAAATGAGACTTCTTATTATATAATTTTGTAATCATTTATATCTTGTTATAACAAAAAATTTAAACCATGAAAAATTCAATGTGAGATTTTTGACAACTTTAGTTATTTATATTCGTTTTTAAAATTTCAAAATATAACATATACAGAAAAATCTAAATTTTTACTATATTAATGTGGTTGTTTAATTTATTTTAATATGTTAAATTTTTTTAAAAATGATAGAAAATAGACTAATTTTTATCAAATTTTTATTATTCAAAATCATTAATTGTCATATATACTTTAGCCACATTTGGTAATTCCGTTATTTCTATTTAAGGAAACATTGAAGAACATTAATAATCAATTTATGATTAGTTTAATAAAAAGCTTATTATATATTTTGATGGACCTAACATATTTTTCTAAGGATTCTAAGAATTATTGTGGTGATGACATGTGGCTACAAAAAAAAGTTATAATGTTTCTCTTTTAATATATAGGGGATATAAATGATATATATATATATATATATATATATATATAGGGGATATATATATATATATATATGTTTGATGAGTAATACTTACCGGTCCATTTGGTGAGTAATTTGAGCAGTTTCCTCATCAGAGTATCTAAAGAAGCAATAAAAACGAATCTTTCTCACATTCTTCTAAGGAATATAGAGACTTTTATGATGTACATGGAAACTTACTATGTTGATCTTTGTCTGAACGGGTAGCCTCTGGAAGAGTCGGCAGCTTTACTTCTAACCCTAACAAGTGAGAAAAGTAAAAATCATTTTTCTTAACTTTTTTGGACCAAAAAGATTTGATCGTTGTTATCAAGAAGTCTTAGATTGGTACGAACAAGAGTAGATGAAGCGTTCCAACGGTCCGAGATAACAGCCACCAGGAAAAAGATCAGGCTTTGAAGCCAAAACAATGATGGGTATTGACTCTATTTGCGAATGTTTTGTAACGGCCAAGCGTTCAGACAAGCTGAACAGATCCAGTGCGATGTCTTATTGAACAAAGAAGAAGAAAAAAACAAGAAGATTCAAAAAGTTATCATCGAAACTGCGTAAAACATGTGTTGCTTGAGTTCCAAGAAACAACTGACCCAGCATTTTATAAAAGATGGCGTTGAGGAAGAGCAAGGAACCATGATACCCATCTTCATCAAGCAACACTTGAACAGGAGTTCTAATGTAAAGATAACGAGCCATCTCCATCTGCGTGTTCTCGACCGCAACCACAACAGGAATCTGACCATTGTTTCCAGGAATCTCTAGCAGCTTAGGGTTCTTGGCGATCAAGACTTCAGCAATCTCCATGTTTCCACTAACCGCAACGACGGTGAGAGGCGTGTGGTATGAAGCATTCTGGCTCATCTTGGGAATCATCTGTTCAGGTGTCATACGACGGAGAAGCTCTTTAACAATCTCAGGCTTCCCACACGCGCAAGCTTTCAACAAAGGTGTCTCGTAAAAGTTTATCCATTCGTCTACTGCGTCGGGACGACGGTTCAAGAAGTCCTTGACGACTTCTACACGACCTTGGCTTATTCCTTGGCTTAGTTGTATGTAGTCATAGTATAAATTTGTATTCCTCTCTACATCAACAACAAGATATACACACAAAATAAACATTTCTTTGCATGGCTTCAAGGATATATAGATCATCTAAAATATGCAATGTGATTACTGATTAACCTAGCCACACACGCTTTAACTTTGAGGTTCGAAGTTGAGACTTTGAATTAAGGACCTTTTCGTAACTGAGGAGCTGACCTATTGGCTAAAACTGTTAGATTACCAAGTTGAGATCTAATGGATATGAGGTCCACTCAATCTACAGAGAGTTAATTTTTAAAATGGTTTGGATTTCGTCCTAGGAGATGTACGGGTCTTTGAGCTCGAAACCTTAGACATTTTTCTAAAAAAGAAGAGAATTCTTACTCTGAAGCCGAGATGTGGAAAGGGCTGATTCGATGAATGGAGTCTGGATATTGAGACGATCATTTGGAGCTTCATCTTCAGGAGCTTTCTTTATAGGAGAGGAACTATCGCGTAAGCCAACTTGGGGAACCTTTGTGTTAGCGAACTTGAAAGGGCTCCTCCTAAATGTTTCCTTTAAACCAGCTGCGTCTAAGTAATTAGAACTCATTGCCATATTAAGTTTTCTTTGACAAACTCTAAACAAAGTATAAACAAATTAAAGAAAGCAAATGGTAATAGGGTATATATATATAAATGGGTTTAAGTATATGTCGTTGTCTGTACGTACATGCAAGGCATAACAGTAACATTCAATCTATGGTGTTTTTTTGTCCTATTCTTTGATTGATCTTACTTAAGAATATATCCTTTGCTTCGCTACTGATTATTTTATTTGGAAAGCTTTGCTTTTCTGGTTGAAAGACAAATAAAGGTTCTTCCTTATGAAATTATTATTTTGAAATATAACTCACGCGTACGTTTTCTGTTAATAAATATAATTAGTAACTACTTGGAAAGATTTCTTGCTTATAGAAAGAAAAATATACATCTAGACTTATTCTTGGGTTCACCCCTTTGAGTGAACCTTTAGGTTCACCCCTTTGAGTGAACCTTTAGGTTCACCCTAGGTTCACCAACTAATAGGATTGTGTTATTTCATATTCGATATTTTTTAAAAAGAAAAACAAAATATTGTCAAATTATATTATTTTTTAAAAATTAAAAGGTAAAAATAAATAAATAAAAAATAGTACTAATTACAAAAAAAAAAAAATTTTAACGTCGTCAGCAAAACATTAAACCCTAAATCATAATCTCTAAACCTTAAATCCTAAACCCTAAATCCTAGGGTAAACCCTAAACTTTAGGATAAATCTTAAACTCTAGGATAAATCTTAAACTCTAAATCAAAATCACTAAACACTAAAACACTCAAGGGTTTAGGGTTTAGAATTTAGGGTTTAGAGTTTTAGGGTTTAATGTTTTTATTTAGAGTTTATGATTTATCCAAGGGTTTAGGGTTTACCCTATGGTTTAGAGTTTACCCAAAGGTTTAGAGTTTACCCAAAAGGTTTAGGTTTACCCAAGGGTTTAGGGTTTAGGATTTAGGGTTTAGAGATTAAGATTTAGGGTTTAGTGTTTTGCCGACGACGTTAAAAAGTATTTTTTTTTAATTTTTTTTTCTGTAACTGCTATTTTTTTTTTACTTTTGTTTATTTTAAAAACATAATATAATTTGATAATATTTTGTTTCCTTTTTAAAAGATATCGAATTTGAAATAATGAAATCCTATTGGCTGGTGAACCTAGAGGTAGGGTGAACCCAAAAATAACTCTAAAAACAATAGCTCATAATAAACAAATGAAAAAGAGTCTAACGGCTAGGGACAAGTAAGGTTTGGAATATGATATTGCTTTCTAGCCCGTTGAGAGAGCAAGGAAGGATACTTGCTCACCACTAGATTTGACTGTTAACCGAGTGTTGACTATGTGTCGATCCTACATATAAGAAAGTTGCATGAGCAGGTTGAGTATCTTCAGGAGGTTCTAGCCAACATTTTGTATCGCGGTGGAAGAGTCTTTTGCCATACGTGGAAGAAATCATCTCCTTGAGAAGAGGATACTGAAACATCAAGAAGAGAATGCCAGGGAGGGCAGCAAGTGGCTTCATGGGGACTACAAGCGTTGGCTTTTGACGCATCGATGAGGAAAGCGCAGTGATGAATCCAACAAGCATCGATGCGATGGACAAGAATAGGATGGCTTGACCCAGTATCATCTTTCTAGGAAGTGATACAATGAAGTCATCAAAGGAGTATCTTGCGGTCAAAATGCTAAGGAATATGAGCACAGAGGTGCAAGAGGTGAAGAAGGCGAGAGTGTCTGAAAGGATAAACGCCGTGAAATGCATGTCTGTAAGAAGAAGAGGCTTGCCCAACGTCTCATCATAACCTCCAGGGACAGTGAATATGGCTTGAAAAGTGACAGTTGCAATGAGAGCAGCCACGAAGCTACAAGCAGTGGCTGTGTATTTCATCCATTCTTCTCCTTCTTTTCTTAGAGGCTCGTGAGACGCTTCGAATACTTGCCGTGGTGTCATCTTCTCGTTGTTTTTTTGCACCACTTCACGTTCTGATACCAAGCTCTTTACTTCCATATACCATCGAATCTCTCTTTGCATCTTTAGGGCAGATCCTGAAATCTTGGAGAGATGGTCTGGTCGAGGAGATAGATAAGCGACTATATGGAGGATGTTGTTGTTATCTTTGTCGAGAGATCTAAGTAGGGCGACCTTTCTATCATCTAAGCCATGTATGAGGCTAAAGATCTTATCCTTCCTGAATACAACGGCCAGCTGAAAGAGGTTTCGGCCAGAGACAGCTTCAGAGATCCAAAGAAGTTGAGGGTTACATTTAATTATCTCGATGAAAAATTCCATGTTCCCGTTCTCCACTGCTTCAAGTAGTGCTTCATAGATCGTCTCTCTCCAGCTCTTATCATTAACGGTGCCTCGTAGTCGTAGCTCTTTGGCAGATTTGCACATTAATCGTAGCAAAGTATCAGCTTTAAGATGTCTATCTTTAAGTTCATATATTTGCTTGAATCCTGTGACAAAGAAAAAACATAATTTATGTTATTTTTTATAGTTAAACATTTATGTATAGCTATGGTTCTGTGAATTCCACAATGGAAAATAATTAGAAAGGAAAAAAAAAACTAACATATGAAAAAACCTATAGGTCAACCTACTCATTGATATATATATATATATTATTTTGTTTCAAAAGTCCATGTGAATTATCATGATTCATAGCAGATAGATATTAGTCATGTGAATAGTACTGGTTAAGTACAGTATGTGTTTCTAGAAAAAGTAGTCTTGAGCCGAACCAAATAGTTTAATAAAAAAATCTCTACTAAGAGCACCATTAACGCAGTAACTTAGAGGGGTGTTTAGTGATTTTGAGATTTAAAAAAAAAAAAAATAGACAAAAGATGGAAGCGTCGGTGCTTAATTAAGCTGTCCAAGGGTGGGTACCTAATCACTTTTACAACTTAAAATTATTAAAAAAAAGAATAAGCACCCCTAATTGAATATTTGGGTTAATGGTGCTCTAACAACATGCATGTATAATTAATAATTAACTTCATATAGAAATTAAAACGAGAAATTCTTGGGTTCACCCTAGGGGGTGAACCTAGGTTGAGCATTTGATATTTGATATCTTTTTAAAAAAGAAATAAAATTAAATATCCAAATTATATTATATTTTTAAAATAAAAAATAAAAAAACATAAAAATAGTTATAAAAAATTAATTAATTAATATTGTTAAGTCTTCAGAAAAATACTAAACCCTATACCCTAAATACTAAATACTAAACCCTAAACCCTAAACGTTAAACCTTAAACTTTGGATAAATTCTAAACTGTTGAAAAATCTTAAACCCTAAATCATACATTAAAAACTAAATTTTAATAACACTAAACCCTAAATCCTAATCACTAAATCCTAAACACTTGGGTAAACTCTGAACCCTTGGATAAATCATAAATTCTAGGGTTTAATTTTAAATATTTTTTATTTAGATTTTATGATTTATCCAAGGGTTCAGAGTTTATCCAAGGGTTTAGAGTTTAGTGATTAGGGTTTATGGTTTAATTTTATTAAGATTTAGTTTTTAATGTATGATTTAGTGTTTAAAATTTTCCAATGGTTTGGAGTTTAGGATTTAGGGTATAGGATTTCGTGTTTTGCTAACGGTTTAACAATATTTATTTATTTATTTTTTGTAACTATTTTTATGTATTTTTATTATTTTATTTTAAAAAATATCTTATTTTGAAATTCAATTTTGTTTCTTTTTTAAAAGATATCAAATATCAAATACTCAAACACTATTGGTTGGTGAATCTAGAGGTTCACCCTCGCAAGAATTTCTCAATTAAAACAATCGACCAGTATAATATATGTGTATGTGAGTGTTTGTTTGTGTGAACTCCATTGTAGCAGAGATATCAAGCAACTTGGATAAAAATTAAAACAAGTTCCATTTACGTACCAAACCATTTCGGAAGACCTTTTACTGTCATCCAAAATATACCTGGTGAATAGAACACAGATAAACTTCAGTAAGTATGTATATATATTAATTAAAATTAATCATTTTGGGATAAAGAATCCAAAAATTGGATGTGTGCATGGCGTACGTTGGTATGGGTTTGGTTTTGGAGTCTCAGAGTCCGTTGGAAAATTCAAGTCTATACCTATACCTATATATGAACAATCAAGTTTAGCTAACAAGATTTCAATGAAGAAAGAGAGAGATGAATTGTGAAGGTAGATACATACAATTGTAGACGAGGTGTTGCCAAAGTCCAAGATCGTAGTGGCTACGAAACAAGTCAGGTTTCAAAGCTAACAACCTAAGTGGAGATGACCTATGACTGGAGTGTTTAGTCGCTGCCAGGTACGGTAGTTTCTTTGACAAGACTGGATCTGACCGGACATTTTCGAAGAACTCCAACACAATGTCTAACAGTCCATGAAACCAAATTTTTATGTCAATTTAAACAGTATAGAAACTAGGAAGCTGTATTTATTTTAGGGTTTCCGAAAATTTTGAATTGAACAGCTCGAAAATGAAACGTTTGCATATGTTGAGTATATTATAAAAGCAACTATGAGCGGCCTCAGTTAGATACCAGATACTAAAGACTTACCGAGAAATCCATGCAAAATGGCGTCAAGAAGGAGACAAGTAGCCCAATATCCGTCTTCATGCATCAAAACATTAAGAGGTGTCCGATCAAAAAGATAGCCACTACAAGAAAACAGCGGTATTCTGACGGACATTCCGACGGAAAATGAAATCCTCGGAATATACCGAGGAATTTCCGAGGAAATTCTTGCAATTGATGCCCGCACAACCGGTACAGCTAGCTCACAGCGAGCTGGTCGCTTCTCCATAACCAGCCGAGGATTGTTTTCATCACACTTCTTAACAGTCATTAAATCGCCATTACCAGCAGCAATATCGAGCGCTAACCTCTCCGGCGTAAGGTGAGGCCGCGTCGTCATTTCTTGCAATTGTTGCTTGACGATCTCCAATTGAGAACAAGTACATGCCTTTTGCAATGGTGAATCGAATACGTCGATCCACGCACTAGTTGTTGCATCTTGCCGCCGGACGTTCAAGATGCCTTGCAAAACTTCGAGGCTTAATGATTGTGATTGTGAACATTCACAATTTTCACCTACAATTACAAACCGCACGTGAATAAGAATTAAAATGATTAATCAGTTTAAGAAGATAACAAGCTAGCGAAGAAAATCACATCCATATAAATATACTTAGATGCGAAAACATATTGTTTTATACACATGCAAACGGAACCTAACATTTAAAACAAGTTACAAGAACTACAACATGCAGACTGTTAACGAAACATGCGCGATACCAAAAAAAAACATGCACTATGTGTTTATTATAATACAAAGAGTCGCTACAAGTGCTTAATTAGTAACGAGATAATGAAAATAAAACCAGTTTTACTGAAAAAAAATAGTGAGCTATTTAAAGAACCTGGCATTTGTCCTGAAAAACTAGCTGCGGCTTGTCCTGACGAACTAGCTCCCGCTTGTCCTGAAGAACTAGCTGCCCCTTGTCCTGAAGAACCTAGCATTTCTTCTGATTCTGGTAGGAAATAGGGAGTTGTTTCGTCAATTTCTTCTCAAATCAACTCTTTCAAAGTTTGATGAAAAAACTTGGCACAATAAGAATCTTATTTATAGGGGTTTAATGCGCAATTACTCTCACGTCATTACATTCTTTCTAATAATATTTTGACAGTGTTTTTTTGTTGCCGTAAAAGGAACTTATTAGTATGATTATATGATTATTTTTGTTCGTCTGACTTTTTGGTTTTTTTCCTCTATTTTCTCACTAAACATTTATAAACAGTATTACAAACATATATAAAACAATGTAACTAAATTAAAAGATCATGCTGGACATTTTCAATTCCTTTGATATATTTGGTTTGTCAAATTCCTTTGACATTTTCACATATTTTTTTTCGTCGACGTTCCCAGGGGCAGAGCCAGAGGTCATTTAGTAATAGAGGGGTCAGGCTGACCCTTTTAAATTATGAAAAATATATTATGTGTGCTTAAGAATATCATAATTCTGTACTGTAATATAAATAACTTTTGGCCCCGGTGCATATTAAAGTTCAAACATGAGACATAAAATATTGGGGAAAACGGCTAATTCATGCCCAAACTAGGGGTTGATGAGAAAGTACATATCTCAACTTTTACTACATGTCAAAACATACCTTCACTAATCAAAAATTTAAAATTCATGCCTGAACTAAGGGTCGATAGAAAAATACATACCTCAACTCTTATTGCATGCCAAAACATACTTTAACTAATCAAAATTTTGAAATTTATGCCTAGTCTTTAGAAGTCCCATTCAATACTATTATTTGCGAAATAATTTTTTTGCAACGGAACTCTCACGTTAAAAATTAGAGTGGCTAAAGTTTATGTTATCCTTAATGAATTTTTATATATATTCTATTATATAATAAAACAAATTTTATTTGCAACGGAGTTCTCACGTTAAAAGTCTATATTATCCTTAATGAATTTTTATATATATTCTATTATATAATAAAACAAATTTTATATTAAAAAACTTATATATTTTTTAAAAAATAATTATGATGATTCTTATATATTGTGTTGTTATCTTAAATAATAGTTTACTATTATAAAAGTAAAAAAATTAAGAGAAGTGATTTTTTGCAATATTATATTTTTTAAAAAAATATAGGATAATTCTTATATATTGTGTTGTTATCTTGAAATAATATTTTACTATTATGAAAGTTAAATTTTAAGATAAAAATAATATCTAAGTAAATATTAATGAAGCAATATATTTGTATAAGGATATTTTCTAAGAAGTGATTTTAAGAAATATTTGTATAAGTAAATATTATAAGTAAATAATATTTAGTAAATATTATTTACTAATATTTACATCAAGATAACAACACAATATATAAGAATTATCTTATTTTTTTAAAAAAATATAATATTGTGAAAAATCACTTCTTTTAATTTTTTTTACTTATATAATAGTAAAATATTATTTCAAGATAACAACACAATATATAAGAATTATCTTATTTTTTTAAAAAAATATAATATTGTGAAAAATCACTTCTTTTAATTTTTTTTACTTATATAATAGTAAAATATTATTTTAAGATAACAACATAATATATAAGAATCATCATAATTATTTTAAAAAAAATATAAGATTTTTTAACATAAAATTCATTCTATTATATAATAGAATATATATATATATATATATTCATTAAGGGTAACATAGACTTTATCCACTCTAATTTATAACGTGAGAGCTACGTTGCGAAAAATTACTTCGCAAATAATAATATAGATTCGGATTAGGGTTGACTTCTAAAGACAAAGAATAAATTTCAAATTTTTGATTAGTTAAGGTATGTTTTGGCATGCAATAAGAGTTGAGGTATATAATTTTTTATCGACCCCTAGTTCAGACATGAATTTCAAATTTTTGATTAGTGAAGGTATGTTTTGACATGCAGTAAAAGTTGGAGTATGTATTTTTTCAACGATCCCTAGTTCGGGCATCAATAAGCCGTTTTCCCCATAAATATTGTTCAGATACATAAAACAATACAAGCTCAAAGACCTTTTTGAATAAGGGCTAAACCCCAATACTGGGAAGTTGAGTTTCTTTTGAATTAAAAAAAAAAACTATCATATCCTTTATAGTTAAGAAAAAAATAGGAAAAATATATATATATCTCCGCAACTGACGTTCCGTTTATGTATTACGTTCTTGTGGAGAAGCGATCCCATCAGTGCTTTTCTATTAAGTTTCTGAAAATCAAATAAATTTGTTGAGATACTTAAATTTCTTTTTATATTATTATTGAATCAGTCATAAAGAAACTAGAATTAGTCACCAGAACAGTTAAAAGTATTAAGCGAAGTTTCTATTAATTTTATTTAATGTCATCTTTGGAGACCAAAAAAGAAAAGAATCAGTCCCAAATTATTTTCATTTCGAAAACTATTTAGTTATTTATGCTGGACTATTACAGAATAAATCTAATGAGTTAGCAGGTGGTGGAGTGCATTTTTCACCTTCAATTTATCAATTAAACATGATATACTTAAAAAAACAGTTGTTAGCATCAGCGAATAATGCTGACAAGGAGCACACACACCATAAAGATTTGCAATTTTTAAAAAATCATGTTGAAAGATTCTGAAATAAGTTTGTTGTCTAAAGCTTTTGAAAAAGAACCTGAAGTCGGAAAAAAAAACTTATATGAGTTATGATGCTGCTACTTGAGATTGCGACGGTAAAAAAATCTAGAGGCGTACTAGTTCTCGGTATTATTTTCTTAAAAAATAGTCAATTATTTCTTTTTAACAAAAAATAACTCTTGTAATTGATTATATATTACATTATAGAAAATAAAAAAACTGATGTATTCAAATAAAAAATAATTAATATATTATTTTGAATATTAAAACAGTTAGTGAGTTCAAATAATAATAAAATTTTAGTTAATGTATTGTTATGAAAAAAAATCTTTTACTAATTTATGTTTATTGAGCTTGCAAACATTTGGATTTTGTTTTCAATTTTTAAGGTAAATGATTCAAATAGCACAATATAAAATTATATAAAACAGCTCACAAATCTTTTTCAAAAATAGTATTAATTTTTTCGACAATACTAAATTACTTTGAACTTTAAACCCTTATCTTAACCCGGCTTTCTACTAAATCCTAAATCTTAATAACCCAATATAAAATAATTTTTTAAACTTTTAATTAATGTTATTTTGAAATTTTCCTTCTTATATGTTATTTTTGGAAATAAAAAGTGTTTAAGTACTATTGGGTATTCTCTTTTTCTATGAAATTTCATTGGAATTTATGTTAAAAAAATTTTAATAGTATATATGAAAGTTTAAGGACCTGTTCAATAAATCTCTATATTATTTCAGAGATACTCCTATTATTACTCTGATCCTAGGGGTCATTTAGGTGCCGTTATCGGAAGATCCAGCCTTACTCGGTCCGGTCCAGTCCAGCCCTGAAACAGAACTTTTCAAAATCCGGAAGGAAAGGCACTTTCAAGTTCTTTCCAAATTTGAAAAAAATGAGTCTCTTATTATTTTCAAAAGGACCCAAAAATCAAGTGTCAAGAACCCCATTTATTTATTTTTAGCCACAATGGTTCAGTTTTAGTATCAGGAATTTCTACATCATCTTCCAAACAGATGACTTGAAAGTTTCGAAGCACAGATACGACTGCGTGAAGAAGGATAGAGAGCAATTTATGTTTTTGAACAAACAGAGTTCATTTAGTAGCTGTCGATGTCAGTTTCAGGCCTTCTCAGGAAGTAACGCAGACAGTTCACCAGCTCCTGCAGGAGAAGTTGATTCTTAACCTCTCTTTTTTTTTAAATGTTTCAAGTAGAAAGTAACAGAAACAAAAAAAAACTCACCTGTGACAAAGTACGGTTTAGTGCTTGCCCTTGGTAGCTTACATGAAATTTGTCTTTCGCAACCAGTCCCTGGGACAATGGACAAGTTATTATTATAAGGATGTAGAAAGGGAATTACACTGTAGGTACATGTGGAGATTGTATTAAAGAATTTTTAGTACCTCTGTGTCTATCTCTGCGGATTCCACGTCAATGTTGATATCAGCCATCACTTTTATCATCTCTACAACCAGACCTGGCCTGTCCGCTGTCTCTATGCAAAGCAGGCTAGAGAAAACAGCAAACCGGCGAGGGTTATGCAAACTATTCTGTAAGGCACAAAAATGTGACTATGAGCTGTCATTTCTACTTATATATATATATACCTCCTCTTTGGTCCGTCTTCCTTCACATGTATGTGAGTCGCGATATCAACATCAACCTGTCACCAAATGAATCCAAAACAGAGTAAAGCTGGCTTTTTAAAACAGCTGCAGACTTATTCAAAAGCTCGATTTAGCCGGAAGACATGGGGAACAGAAGTACAGTCCAACAAGCATAGTATAGTAAACCTTACCTTCTTTTCTGGAGCCTTTATTCCAAAGGTCTCACCCATTGCAAGTTGTTCGCTACATTCCTACAAAACAAACACAGGCAATGTTATAAGATTATCCAAAGCTGAATGCAAGCTTTTTTGAATGTGAATGTGATCAAGGTAAAGAGATAAAGAAAGCATAAGCAGACCGGATGGTATTTTAAGAGATTGTTGATGATTGTTAACCGAATTTGCTCCAACAAGTCAGGATCTTCCACTTTCCGACCAGTGTCTCTGTTATTAAAAAAAAAAAACAAATCGAAAATCAATTCAGGCATCTGTGACAGCTGACAATCCAGGTAGCTGAAGATGATACTTGCAGACATTATCAAAATTTTCGGAATAGGAAAGTACTTGATCAGATTCACTAATTCCATGCTAATTATCAATTTTTGAAAGAACTATTCAGATAAATATATAGTAAATGTCAATCATGGGATTCATATGAAAGATCTCTACACCAGCACAAGATGAACATAAATTTCCACGGTTGATCATAAACAAGGTGGACATTAACAAAATTGTACATGCTATTGAAGAAGTTAGAGTCTAATAAGTGATTAGAAAAACATCTAAAGCAAAGAGAGAGAGCAGGAAAGAAGGACTTTCTTACAGTTTTGTTATAGAGAACCTTGTCTGTTTAACGGAACCTTTAGTTGTGACAGTTCCTTTTATTACATCCAATCCCAAATCTTTCAGCGCCCTCATCTGCCAAAAACACAACAATGATTCTCATAAGCCGAAAACAAGGCAAATTT
Organism: Brassica oleracea var. oleracea; assembly: GCF_000695525.1. Lineage (NCBI taxonomy): Eukaryota > Viridiplantae > Streptophyta > Magnoliopsida > Brassicales > Brassicaceae > Brassica > Brassica oleracea. The sequence goes on from NC_027750.1 coordinate 939,461, forward strand.
CCACAATATCAGAAGACAGGCAGAGATAATCTAATAGTCGAAATACTACAAATCTAGCTTCGAGTTGATCAACAACAGCTAAAGCCTTGTGCTAAAACAAGCTTAATGGGCAGAATCAATCACTAACAGTGTCAATGAGAGCCCCAAGACGATCTCCGAAACTGAGCTGGACAATAGTGGCTTCAGGGTCAGCATCCTGGTCTATCAAAACCATTGGCATTGGAACAAAGTCCTCATCGTCTTCTGATTTCTGCGATCAAAATTATCCAGCAAATGTCATCTCAACAACATAAACACTCATACGCAGACCGTTATCCCTATTAAACATCAGAAAATCAGATCACATTCATCAAAAATTATACACATGAACACATAACCTTATACATGCAAGTCCATGGTAGTCAAATCAATTAGATCCAAAAACAAAAAAAAGGCTGAAACAAGATACTGACCGGATAAGACGGAGTGGAAGAGGCATCAGTGCTGTTAATCGAGGCATATACACGGTTTCTCATACTGCATACCAAATCAAACAAGGACGTAGAGATATTATTAGCAGATCTCAGATCAATCATACGAACTAATGATACCACAAACACACACAAGAATCTGCGATTAGTTGTTTCTCGATTCTCTTGAGCTCAAGATTCATAACGACGAATCTAGATAATAGTAGTTCCATCTACCGAATCGGAATCGATCGCATGCTGAGTAAATGTTTCACTAGATTCGAACTTAGAGTAGCTTAATATAAAGAACCTAACAAAAGTTCGCTAACGAGCAACAATGACTGTAAATCTCCAGCGAAGAAAAACGCAGCGGCTAACCTCAACGTCAATAGAGGCATTACACCTTCGACGAACTTGCGGCGATCACCGAACAAAGCAGACGATAGATCTGGAGGTGGAATCTGAGCGGGAAAGCGAGCTTGCCGGCTGATCGGGCGAGAATGAGTAGGAGAGAAGATAGTATTCGAGAGCGCCATTGAAGTTGTTGAAACAGACTTCTTCTTTCTCCTCCCAAGTCAGAAGAGCCAACACTAAACGGCGAGAATAATTGGCGTTTTGTGATAACAAAAGATGCTGGAGTGCTGAATCTGCTGATGTGTGACGTCGCTTTTTTAGTTGGTCCACCTGTAGTGTAGTAGTACCATCGCATCATTAATTTATTTTTTTTTCTTGTATGTTTCTACGAATAATTGATTGAAAACTATGCAAATTGCATATAATAGTGTGAGAGTGAGTCGAATTTAGACGCATTGATTTGGTTGCTGACGTTCCTAATTTATACCAAATTAGGCCTTGGCATTTTAACCTGGATCCGAAGATCCGAACCGGAACCGACCTAAAAATATCCGATCCGGAACCGGACCAAAAATTTACAAGTACCTTTTGAGTCTAAATTTTTTTTACCCGAAAGAACCGGAACCGAAAAGAACCGACCCGAATAGACCCGACCCGATAAGAACCGATTTGTATCCGACTTAAAAATATGTATATCTAAAACTATGATGTTTTTGTGTTCTATTTTATATATATTATTTTATGATTTAGTTGAAATATCTTTTGTTAACAACATTTGTTATTATTTTTTAATATTTTTAAGTAATATAAAGCTTTAAAATGTATAATTTAGAGTTTAAAAATGTTTTATTAAAATTATTAATAGTTTCATTTAACTTATTTTGCAAAATTTTAGATATATATGACAAATATCAACTAAATTTGATGGACTTGGGTATGTCATGTCATTTTCAGATCTTAAATACCCGAATCCGACCCGGACCCGAAAAATTACGGGTACTTTATGAGTATTTTAATTATAGACCTGAACCGACCCGGACCCGAAAAAAACCGACCCGAACCCGAACCGAAAATTTTTAAGTACCTACTAGGTCTAAATATTTAGGATCCGGAAGATCCAGACCCAAAAAAAAACCGGACCAAACCCGATCCGAAGACCCGAACGCCCATGCCTATACCAAATTATTTTATCCTCCAAGCCAATCGGACTTGTTCTCGGAACCAACTTTCCGTTAAACAAATGAATAACAATAAATAAAAAAAAAACGATGCTGGGCTTAAAACTAGGCAATAACAGCCCAATGGGCTTTAAATATGCTCGGTTAAAGCGGTTTCTTCCGGAATCTGCTACGAGACTCTCCTTCTCTGCATAAGACAATAAACCATATTTGGAGAAAAATCAAAGTGATTAGCAAAGATGTCTTCAGCTCGTTATGCGATCACACGGCTAGGTTTGGCTCGATCCTTAGGGGAGAGTCAGGTTGGTGCATCTCGTTCCGTTGGATCGGTTCGGTGCTTCAGCGACGACAAAGGTCGTGTGCTTAGCGATGAGGAACGCGCCAAAGAGACTATTTACATCCAGGTTCTTCTTCATCTTAAGCTCATTATTTGTCTCTTGATTTCTGTATTAGAGTTTTTTTTTAATGCGCTGTTGCTTATTTGGATTCAATGTTTAGAGATGAAATCCAGATAAAGAAATATCTGATCATTATAAATCGATCAAACTATCATTTATGGAAATGACGCTAGATCTGATCTTTAACCTGATTAGATAGATTTGGATCCATACTTTTGAAATTTTGATATAAATTGTACTGTCTTCGTTTCAAAAATCAAAGTCAAAGAGAATGTTATTTTTGTATTATTTGTGTGATTAAGCCTATAGTTTTCAAAAATGTGAAATGCTATTTGTGTTGTGTAATCTCTCTCTCTATTTATCATCCGGTTCTCTCACAACCCACATCTAAGAAGTCCCAAAACCTTTTTTGTTGTAGAAAATGGAGAAGGAGATACTTGAGAGGAAGAAGAAACTCGAGCAACAGAAGCCAGATAGTGAGAAAGGAAGTGCAGGAAAGGTAAACTCTAATCATACCACATCAACTTACACTCTGTTTTCTTTTTCTTTAAATAACGTGTGATCAGGGGCATATCTAGTAACCCTAATGTAGCAGAACATATCAAATAAAAGAACCCGTTCATTGATTTCCTTCCACTCTCTTATGCAGAAGCCAGAGGATAAGAAGCCATGAGTTCATCATCGGCGTTAACATGTGGTCACAAGGCAAGCAAAAAAAATGAAGAATAAAGCCTTTGACAGTTTGACCTTTGTCCTCTTGGTTTGAGACTTTGTACTTGTCACCCTCCTGATGTATGTTTGTTTCGTGTGTGTTCTAAAGAAATCAAGTTTGAGACTGAAAACATAAATGACTGCCTCAGTTTGAAAAACAACCGTGTGCATTTGATTCAAAATACCAAAACGGTACCAAACATACTTCGTGTGTTACAAAAAGCTTACTTCTATACACTATTTTTTTTATTCTTTCATCATCATTTCATCAGTATAAGAAAATAAACCCAATGCTATTGCTTTCCTATTCACATAAAATGTGTAAAAACCCTACTAAACAAACTAACACCATTACAAACTTCCTCCCTTTTTTTATCACATCCGATAACCGAACTCCTCGTAATGACCACCAGGAGTCAGCTCCTGTCCAAACTCCGACATGCCCTGCTGCTGCTGAGCCTGGACAGAGCTCTCCTGCTGTCCAGTCCAGTCCATGTTGGAACCAGGCATGGCTAAATTAGTATCAACCGTAGTTATGTCGTGTATGCTCGACCTCTTCCTCTCCTTCTTCACCGAGTTCTGTCTAAGGAAATATTTCTGAGCATGGCTGGCGACTTGCGTCGGTGTCCTAGTGACCACCACGTTCCTCGATATGCTCCTCCAATCTCCTTTACCATATCTCTTTAATCCAATCAGAAACAATCTGTAACAAAAAGATTCATAATATTAAACAATGTAATTAATCACCTAAATTTAGCAAAATTTACGATAATAAATTTGAATTATGCTAATTCATCAGTTCCCTAACCAACCAAAACCCTAATTTAAAATAATTTTGGTAAATTATGATTTTAGGACACATACTTGTGTTCGTTTTCCGACCAAGGAGTTCCTCGTTTCCTTTCCCCCTCGCCGTGTTTAGAACCAAACGAGATCTGAGCAGCTGAGTCCCAACCCGCCGCAGAGTCATCCATGTAATCAGGGACATGGACTCTGCCGGAATCGATCTCCAAGACGTCGTGCACCAACACCTCGTAATGCTCCCTAACTTCACCAGCCGATTTGTTGAGCTGATCGGCGATTCTCTCCCACCGATTGGGAGATCCCTCAGGGAAAAGCACCAAAGCTTGCTCGAACATCTTATCCTCTGACCTCGTCCACTGACTCGACGCCATATCCAAAGTTTTATTAGTGGTTTGAAAAGAAGTCGCCAAATAAAATCTGAAATTTGTTGGATGTTGGAGAAACTGTTGAAGACTCTCAGATAATTTATACGGTTTTTTTCTTGGAAAAGTTTTTAGTAAAAGGAAAATAATTTGCTGGAAAATATAAAGAGGGGCGAAGAAGCAGCTCAGAGACCAACTTCAACACGGTTTCTCTGCAATTGGGATGTCTTTTGTCTCTCTCTCTCTTCTCTATTTTTTTTTCTTATTTATTTTAATTTTAGGGTTACACACCTGACCCCTGATGACTGTATTTTTATGGTCCAGTTTGTTACAGTTCTTTCTTATTCTGACTTTTTATTTTCTAATTCTTTTATAAGCATATGCCACTTTAATTTCCAATAATATCTCGACACGTGGCTATTTGAAAAAACTAACCGCCTAAAATTAAGAAAAGCAGTCTAGAAAAGTTTCTTTTGAGTTCACATTCGCGAAGGAATCCACCGTCTCCGTCTCTTTGCTATATACCTGTCACTCTTCTTCTTTTTCTTGGGGGTCCAATGTGCTGCTTTGCTACACCGTCCGTTTAATTTGAAACTTAAATCATACTAACGCCTTATTGACCAAAAAAAAAAAAAAAAAAAAATCATACTAACGCCTTACTTCCTCTACTAGAATTTGCTGTGTTACCTTTCAGTGCATATGTAAAACTTGTTGACTTTTCATGTTTCTTGGCGATATAATCCATATAAGCATCTTTCAGGGAATACAACTCTTGTCATTCAAATAAGACAATACCATGATTGCTCAACAGTTTGACCAGTTTTTTTTTTTTACATTTTGACCAGATTGCCAATGTTTGATAGTTAGGCCATTAATGTTAGTCAAAACACACAATTTTCAACTATTTTAAAATTAAAAGTTCAAAACTCAAGACTCTTGCTAGTGGTTAATGAAGAATATACTAATCAATATTCGTAGTTCCATGCTGCAGTTAAACGACTTTTCGTTTGTTTATAAGATTGCGCGTTTATATCGAGATTACATATACCACTTTTTTTTTTTTTGAACACGAAGATTTACCACTTATTATATACTTATGTTCAGTAAAACAAAGACAACATTCAGTTTTGTCTTATCTTATCCGAAATTTTCATTTTATTTATTTATTATATTGTCGAGTCTCAACCAACTTCAACAAATTAATTAAAGAAAACAAAGGAACTTCAATGAGTATTTTAGTATTCTAACTGCACTTACTTTAATCACAGAGTAGTTTACTTGTTTTAATATGATTTACACACTTTTACTAATCTAATTGGATCCGCGAATTAAGTGGATACGTTACGCACTCTAGGAAGGTGCGTGGACCGACTCTTCACCAGTATGGCAATATTAAGTCACGTGTCATTCTCCTAATTGTTTCTCAAAATACTTTTTGGCATCTTACTGATGTGCCTAAATGACATGGCATCTAGCGCAGCCGTCACGTGGCTCTTTGAAGAAAAATATACTAATTGCTTGCTCTTTTTATAAGTTTTTTTGGCTGTTATCACATGTTTTAGTTTTGATATTATCTTCGAAAACGAGGGGGTGAAAAAGGAACATTTATTAAATGGGTTAGTTAAATCTTAAATTGGGCTCGTAAGCTAACAATCTATCATTTGATCCATAATACGGACTTACCTTATGGGCTGATCCAACTTACGTGATTACGTGATGGGCGTGATGCTCAGATGAATATATTTTGTAGTTGCTGAATCACAATTTGAATCCACATTTCTTACACATTTGACATACAAACAAACTTATGGTTTAATTGTCTGTTTAAAAAAAAATTTCTGTTTTAAGCTAGTTGCACTGCCAAATAAAAAAATCTGTAACCCTCCCTAAGAACTTTGGACCCACTGGAATCAAGAAATCATATGTTCTTTACATGCTGTTTTCCGGAGGAGGTTTGAAAAGGCCTAACACAGAACCTGCTAGCTGCTCGCTACACAAACCAGTGGGAACAACTCATGAAACTCCTATTGGATCAAAATAGAGATATGACTGAAACATTTCTTGTGAGATATGTGTTTCATGCTACTTTGTATGCGATCTTGAGGGAACGGAACCAACGAAAACATGGAGAAAGACCGACACCACCGAGACAGTGATCAAACTGGTGGACAAAAATGTACGAAATCGGCTATCCTCATCCGTGACCAGGTGCACACGGGAGGTCTAGCCAAGTTTGCCATTCGATAGAGTTTTGAATCCAGTTTTGTTTTATGAAAAAAGTCAACACGAAAGTGTAAAACAATTTTTTTTTGTTTGAATTAATTTAACATTTTATCAAAAAAAGAAGATGATGAGATTATAATGTTTGCTTGTTTTTTTTTTTTAACTATATGTTTGCTTGTTGTATGATAAGGTAAACATTTTTATTTAAAATATTCATATTCATAGTTGTATTAATTTATAGGAGATGATGGGCAGGTCTGATATACAGTGTGAGAGACGTGGTCGGATTGAGGCAAACTGAGTTTTACATCTTATCTAAAATCAGATTTGACCATCCCACTCGCTGTATAAACCACTCCCCCTTATCTTGTGTTTTTATTGCGTTATCTCTTTACTCTTTTATGTAACCAAAAATTGTGAGTCGTGATTGGACTCCATGCGAATCATAGTGTTTTGTTTTTTTTTGTCGAATTTAATGTGTGTGGTTGATACGAATATGTGTCAACGCTGGTGATAGGCTAACACTCATTCTAATTATCCTTTATAGTGAAAAGGATAGGTTTCCAAGTAGATATTTCATATTTGTTTGGATAAGCTAATGCAATGCGCGTCCGAAAGACGTCAATGCAATGAAATATGTATCCAGATATGACTGTGATTGGATCTTGGAAGGGGCATGCATTTTGCATAGCATATACAAAATCATTTACAATATTTTCACCTCATCAAGGTTTGATGGTGCTAGCCTGCTAGGTGAGTCACATTCAACTTTCACTGAAGCTCAGAGTAAATGTAAAATATGATCTTGGACATTCTGTTAGTTGGCCTTGACAATCTTTGACTTGTGCTGACCTAACAGAAGTCACTTCATTAAAATAATCGCCTATTACGTTATAGTTTGATATCCAAAAGGTTTTTGATATGAATATTCCTAGTAGATTGTAAAACCAACACAAAACGAAAAGAAAAAAACTGATTTCCTCGATTTTGGGTCACGCTATATATGCTTTAAAACCTGTGTGCTTATCCATTTGTTTAAGAAACTGTATCCCACGTGTCACATTCATTGCCACACGTGTGAACCTTCGACACCTACATAGCCGTCAAAGGTAACGTCGTCGTTACCGTGTCTCACGTAAACTCGGAAGTTAACGCCGTCTGATTTTGTTTCTTTTAACGTCCGTTACGGTTTCATCGGGAACTAACAAAGAAGCTCTGAAGCAGAGTCGTTACGTTTCGAACAAGTGTAGTTGTTCAACTATTTAGGTTCTTAATTATATGTACATAAGTTAGTGCCAATTAATTAGCAAGAACGTAATTACAAACTTTCAGTCTATAATCACATCAATTTTATCTTCTCACGCAATCTAGTGGCATTGATTAAGATGCTACTTTTAGTAGATTATTTGGTCAGTAAAATTTTATTTACAAGCATAGCTAGTTCTGAAAGTCATACTATTATATACTTACCAAACTAGTTTAGGATTTGTACATGAATCTATAAAAGCATTAGCATAATTGGTAATATATAAAATTAATTGTGACCGGACCAAACAGATAAGGCATCTTGTGTTTAGCAAAGCTTATTCAGACGATGCTTATGAGATTACTGTGAATAAGAACAATCTTCTTCTTAATAATAATATGGTAATATTAAATTACCCTTAAACATTACCATTAATTACAGCAAAACGCCACTATCTTTTATCCTTATTCTTCTCCCTATCAGTTTTCCATAATCTCTCTATTATATAACCAAGTCTTGTCTAAATCACCAAAGTTCTCAGTCCTCCACAATCTGACCCGACCCGACCCGAATTCAAACCGGTGAAAATGGAGGTGCAAAGCAGCAACAATGGCGGCCACTCTTCCTTCTCCAGCCTCCGCGTCTACCTTAACTCCCTCTCCTCGACCCCTTCCCGCTTAGCCCGCCGCGCTGTCTCCGTCTCCACCTCCTCCGACGAGATGAGCCGCGTCCGCGCCGTCTCCGGCGAGCACATGCGCCGTACTCTCCGGTGGTACGATCTCATTGGTCTCGGAATCGGCGGAATGGTCGGCGCCGGCGTCTTCGTCACCACCGGCCGCGCGAGCCACCTCTACGCCGGCCCCTCGATCGTCGTCTCCTACGCCATCGCCGGCCTCTGCGCTCTCCTCTCCGCCTTCTGCTACACGGAATTCGCCGTGCACCTCCCCGTCGCCGGCGGCGCCTTCAGCTACATCCGCATCACGTTCGGCGAGTTTCCGGCGTTCTTCACCGGAGCGAATCTCGTGCTGGACTACGTGATGTCGAACGCCGCCGTTTCGAGGAGCTTCACGGCTTACTTGGGAACCGCCTTCGGGATCTCGACTCACAAATGGCGGTTCGTCGTCTCTGCCCTCCCCGGCGGGTTCAACGAGATCGATCCCGTCGCCGTCGTCGTGGTCCTCGCGATCACCGTCATCATCTGCTGCAGCACGAGGGAGAGCTCGAAGGTGAACATGATCATGACCGCATTTCACATCGCGTTCATAGCGTTCGTGATCGTGATGGGGTTCTTGAGAGGAGACTCGAAGAATCTGACTTCTCCGGCGAAACCGGAGCATCCCTCGGGGTTCTTCCCGTTCGGCGCGGCGGGAGTTTTCAACGGAGCCGCCATGGTTTACTTGAGCTATATAGGATACGACGCCGTTTCGACCATGGCGGAAGAAGTGAAAAACCCGGTTAAAGACATACCGGTCGGTGTCTCCGGTTCAGTCGCCATCGTTACGGTTCTCTACTGCCTCATGGCCGTCTCCATGTCAATGCTCCTCCCATACGATCTGGTCCGTAATCATTTAAATATTTATTATTTTATTTATGTTTTAAAGAAAAAACGGTACGTTGTTTGACTTTGGGGGTTTGAAAACGGCGGACATGTGTAACGCAGATAGATCCGGAGGCGCCGTTTTCCGCGGCGTTCAGAGGATCCAACGGCTGGGAGTGGGTGACGAAAGTGGTGGGGATAGGAGCTAGCTTTGGGATCTTAACATCACTTTTGGTGGCCATGTTAGGTCAAGCTCGGTACATGTGTGTCATCGGACGGTCCAGAGTGGTCCCCGTTTGGTTCGCTAAGATTCATCACAGAACATCTACGCCAGTCAACGCCTCCTCTTTTCTTGGTACGTTTCTTTTTTTCTGTCGCATTCATTTTATATTATTACTGTCAAAACAATGATGATGAAAAATCAATATACTAGTAAAATTAGATTTTGTGCATTTTGGTCCATATAAAGTGAGATAGAGGCAAGCAGTTAGGTTAGAAAGGGAAGCTAGAACCGTTTCAGTTGTTGTCATGATCTTTTTTTTGTCATGATCTTTTTTTCTTCTCTCTTTGATTTGATGTTTTAACGTTTTCTCAAAGATCATACGATCCACGTGATTACATTATCTATGCGTGTCCATTTCAAAAATATATTTCAAAATCAAAACTTTTGGACTCCACCAATTTAAAATCTTTTCCCCTATCGATCTTGATCTTGATCTTGATCGTGACAAGATGTGTATAAGGTATATTAAACGTAGGGACGTCATGGGTTTTGTGGTGTTTGGGTCTTAAACTTTAAGAGAGATAGAGCATATTGAGTACGATGGCTAGATGCCATGTTCACCATTGGTTTCTTTTGCTCTGTGTGAAGTTCTGAGCTTCCAAAAGATTCAGTCTTTCTCAACGGTCTTGATTGTGATATATTGCTTGGTGGGTCTCTTTGGTCTCTTTCGTGTTCCCTTAGTGTTTAAAACACATATTCCACTTTTGTTGGATAATTATAAGGAACTTCATCCATTGGCCGACTAATCATCATATCATTATAAAAACAAAAACCGTGAAGATATTTTTGAAAATGCATGGAAGACATATATTCGAAATATATTGGCAGTATCTCAATGGTTACACCTTAGTCATGACAATCAACATTTTACAATTATTGGTATCCATAATTTAAGTTGATCAGAGCATTGTTGTGAGCCATATACTTTGTTTTATCCATAGGATATATGCATAAACATTGGGTTTTTTTCCTCATAAAGCTATTCACATTGTCACAAAGTGGATCATTATGGTTTAGGGTCATCAGCTTCCAACCTTATCCTTGCCAATTTTAGCATTCCCACTAGCTAAAAAATTGCTATATTTATCAACAGCATTAACTTTTATTTCTTACTATGGCAAAAGAAAGACAAAATAAATTAAATCATTTCTCCCACTACTATCTTCAATTTCATTTTCAACTAGACTTTGTCGCCGGTGGAATAATCTATAGATCAGTCTTATCAACGCTTGTTTTAATATTTTGTTCTATTCATATCAGGCATTTTCACGGCGGTTCTTGCCCTCTTCACCGACCTTAACATCCTACTAAACCTCGTATCCATTGGAACCCTATTCGTCTTCTACATGGTCGCAAACGCTCTCATTTTCAAGCGTTACGTCCCAGTAGGACCCACCAAGCCATGGCCGACACTCACTTTTCTCACACTATTCTCCACCATCTCTCTTGTCTTCACCCTCATCTGGCAACTTGCGCCACAAGGGAAGGTCAAGGCTTTCATGCTCGGTGCAAGTGCGGTGTTGGCTATAGGCATCGTGCTTATTTTCCATTTCGTGGTCCCTCAGGCGAACAAACCCGAGTTATGGGGTGTCCCGTTCATGCCGTGGACCCCTTGCGTGTCGATTTTCTTGAACATATTCTTGCTTGGTTCGTTGGACGCACCGTCGTACGTCCGGTTTGGGTTCTTCTCCGGTTTGATCGTGCTTGTGTATTTGTTTTATGGTGTTCATGCCAGCTCTGACGCTGAAGCGAATGGGTCTTTTGGTGTGAAAGAAGATGGACAGGTCTTGAAAGAACTAACTGAAGTGTGAATAAGTGAACATTATTTAGTTTCTTTCCTAAAAATTAGCTTATGTAATTAAACTCTCTATTTTCAAAAGAAGGGGGGTTTTGAAATAATTAATGAAAGTTATTTAATCTAACTTTAGGGGAATTTGGACTCTTGATTGTTTCTGGCAGAGGGTGATTATTGAGAATATATATGTGACAGAATTATAATTTAACAGTTTTGGAAACTGATGTATATATTTCTTTCTGTGAGATTCTGTGAGGAAAATTAAAGTCCATAGGAGGTGATTGGTTGGACTTTATCTCTATACTTTAGTTTTATTTATTTTTAAATCACTAAATTTTACCAATCATGTTGTAACTTTACTTTTAAAAATTAAAGTCTACATCAAATTTTTATTTAGTTTCACCAATCATGCTTTACCTTTATTTTTAAAGCTACAACAAAAAAAAATAAATCAAAATTTTTTCTTATGTAATTTAGGCGAAAACCCTACATCTTCTTTTTATAGAGTATAGAATCTGTAAATGAAAAAAAAATATCTATAATATCAAATAAATTATATAATCATAATAAAAACTTTTATAAATATTTACATATCACATTTTAAATTACAATAAATTTTGATAATGTATTAAAAAATATTAATATAAATTATTTTAATTGATATAAAATAATAATTTTATATATACAACACATATTTCATATATTTTATTTTAAAATATCTACAGCCTACAGCTTACAGTTACAACAAATTTAACTACAGCAAAAGTCTCTGCAGAAAAAGTCTACGGTAACAACTTTACGGTTACAACCGATTTATCTACAGCTAATCATCTACGGCTAAATTTTTAAAGCCACAGTCGAACCAATCATCACCGTATTTTATTTTTCTTATGCAACATCTAAACATTTGAGTAGTTTTTTTGTTAACTCAAAACATATTGTGTAACATTTGAGTAGTTAACAACAAATTTAAACGTGTATTTTTTTAACTACACTAATCCGTTTATTTATATTAAATTACACCTATCCGATAAAGAAGATTGCGACATTTAAACATCAATCTTTATCAATCGTATAAGGCAGGATCTGGTATGAAATAGATATGGCGTATTATATATGAATATATGATACACTCCCTTAATAAATGGATACGTTAGCTAGACATAAGCCTCTCATGAATACGAGAGATGGCATACAATTGATAGCGAAGGGTCCCCATCTTTATCACGGGACACACATACGTGACTTTATCCGAAGCTTCAAGTCCAACAATATCACCTTTTTCTTTTTTATTTTTTCCACGATCACTTGTTACGAATTACTTAAGGATATAACACATTCTTTTTGTTATTTATTTATTTTGTTCTCTCATACACAATATTGATAGTTGATATACGTAGTTATTATGTTCTTAGCCTTTAATTATTCACTGACGAGGTCAGTGTGTTAGTGATCAATAACTTACCTTTTCGTACTGTTAAATATTCTCAAATATAAAAGACTCTGTATACATGTCAATCAGTAATGTTCTTACATATCGAACCAAATAACATTTTCGATACCATTTCAAGTGTAATACATGTTACTTTAGCTTAAAGAACATTACTAGGAAATTACCCTAAGATAGCAATAATTTTTTTTTTGTCACAAATATAGATCTAAGGATTAAAATGTTTCATTAAAAAGATAAATATACACTTATACCCCTAAGGTAAACTAATCTAAACCTTAGGGTTTAGAGTTAAGGGGTGAGATTTAGAATTGAGATTTAAAATTTTATAAAATAAAAAATAAATATTAAAAATTTGAAAATAAAAATTTTAAAAATAGTTTTAAAAATAGTTTCAAAAATATTTTCGAATTACAAAAAGAAAATTTGAAAAAAAAAATATATCGAATTTGAAAACATATAATCTAAAACTATAAAAAATATAATTTTTTTTAATTTTTTTATATATCTAGGGTATTAGAATTCTTTTACCTATTAAATGAAACATTTTGGTCATTTTTCTCCTTGTGCTATATTTTGTGATTAAAACTTGAAAATGATCTATTTAGGAGAATTGCCCAACATTATTTCGTGTTAGCTAGGAACTTCAATATTAAACGGACAAAATATATTATTCTACAGTATTTCCTATACCCTTCATTGGCTACAAACCTAAGTATATGCTCAAAAAGTTTTGGTTTGTTAAATATGTTTTCATTTTAAGTTTAGTTTATACTTAAGTTCTGTATTTTCTAATCTTTTCTTGCAGAGGACTGTGTAAGTCAGGATCGAATCTGTAAATCTTAATCGAATAATCAAATCAGTCCAATTATTCTTTTATTGAACACTCTCAATAATTACGTGAGCATTTTGGTTAATATAATATACATAATTACATTTATATATTTCTAAGTGGATGATATATATATACTCGAATCTGAAATAAGTGTGTTTAAGTGGGAGACGATACTTGCTTACAATCTCGCTCTCTTTTTTTGTGACTATATTCCTAGAGATAGGGACCATCCATGAATAGCCCAATTTTTCAAGATCTTCACATTGTTGGAAACTTTTTATTCATATATTTTTGGATTTGTTTTCAGAAAATATTCTGCCAATAAGAAAGATTGATTCTATTGGCAATAACATATATTTAATCTCTTTCTAGAAACAACACTTTACTTAAGCCATGAGTTTCATTCCATCACCAAAAGGGTTCATTCAAATCTAAGTGTGAGCGTTCTCTTTCGAATTTGCCTTTATCCTAATCACAAACCTTAATGTTGGATTCTACATTGGATTACCATTAATTTGATCCTTCGAGGATAACAACTACACCACTTTTTTCCTCTCCGACGGCCATGAAAAAGGTGTATAAAATATGGTTCGGATTTAGAATAAAGTATTGTAGTATTTTGAACAAAAAAAAAAGGTATTATATGTAGTATAAATTGAGACTAGCTAGACTTGTAAGATGCAATAGAGTAGATGAAAAAGCCTATAGCTTAATCATGATTCAATAGAGAATGGGACCACAAAAATGTCAACCTCTTTAAAACCACTCAAGACGCAATCTAAGGCAAGTTGTGCAGAAGCTAGTGAGTCCATTAGTCCATAGCTAGATGTAGGTATAATACAATTACTTTCACTTTTCTGTTGACATTTTCATTACGATTTTTCTCAACTTATCATAAGCTTTGACATTCGCTTTACGAATCATTGTGATCTTTATATTTGATAGCAAGTTGTTTGTCTCTCCAAAAAAAGACCGCAAGAGGAAAAATAGCTAGAAGGATTAGAGTTACGACTTTTGATTAGATTCTCCTTAAACAGGGAAGTTCTTGGCAACTTGCAATACCTTCCACATATTTATCATCCATAAAGTTAAATTAAAGTTACAAAACATTCCATTCCATGATGTGTAAATCTTGTCCTCAACTTGGTCTTGGACATTATTCAACATTCCTAATCATACAATATGGACTCGCAGATTTTATATGTCTATTCTTTCACCAATTGATTAGATCAGCAAACCACGTCAATTATTTTTTAACCAAACAAATCGAAGTAGAATAAGATAGGAGCGGACCTCGTCGTCCGGTGGTAGTGGACGGGCTTTGGATGCAAACACATTCCGGATTCGATCCTCCTGATGCGGAAACTAATTAAGTCACAGTTGCGGATACGTCTGTATAAAAACCCGAGAAATGACAAATCGTGGACTGCACTTCCCACCCGAAATTAGGTCTGTGTCTTTAACCAAAAAAAATAAAAGAAGATACATAAACCATACTTTATAACAATATATCTATAAACACTTTGACTTTAAACTGATAGCTTCACTGATTATCTTAGCATAATACAAGAAATTACACTCCCTTGAATTGTTTTTGTTGGGCCAAAGTAGCCTAAATTTTTGTTTACGTGGTAGATCTTTGTTCTTTCAAGAAACAAAGTCGTCGAACTAAAGAAAAGACAACTCTAATATTACACAATTTTTTAACCTTTGGGCTGATGGGCCTCTTCTAAGCATTATTGAATTAGAATTAGGCCCAAAATAATACGAGGCTGATCCTGATGTTAGAGCCCGTAAGCTGAATAAAAAAACCAAACCCTAAAGAGGGGAACCTTATTTATAAGCAAAAGGCAAACTCTCTCTTCCGTCTCTTCTTCATTTTTGCCGCAGCTTCATCTTCCTAGCAGGTACGCTCTGGTTTACCTTATAATAGAGGAACACATAGGAACTATAAGCTCTCGTCCTGTGAAACGTGTAGTCTTAGGTTTTGCTAATAGATTCGTCAATGGCTTAGATTTTGATAATAAGTTCATTGTTCATATGTTGATTGTGATTGCCATAACAATTCATGTGTGTTGATGCGTTGTTAGTATCATACCATTACGTTGAAAATTTAAAACATGACTACTTCAATGTGTTCTTGCTAAGACATGAGTTTTCTCTTACCAGGTAAGTTTCAGACAACTTAAAGATGGGGCGTGTCCGAACCAAGACCGTGAAGAAATCATCTCGCCAAGTCATCGAGAAGTACTACTCTCGCATGACACTCGACTTCCACACCAACAAGAAGATCCTCGAAGAAGTGGCAATCATCCCATCGAAGCGTCTCCGCAACAAGATCGCTGGATTCTCCACCCACTTGATGAAGCGTATCCAGAAGGGACCGGTCCGTGGCATCTCGCTCAAGCTTCAAGAGGAAGAGCGCGAGCGCCGCATGGACTTTGTCCCCGACGAGTCTGCTATCAAGACCGATGTGATAAAGGTCGACAAGGAGACTCTGGAGATGCTTGCTTCCCTTGGAATGTCTGACACTAGTGGCATCTCTGAAGTCGAGCCACAGGCTGCACCTTCTTTCAGCAGGCCACCAAGAAGGTTCTGAGGAGCTTGTTGTTGTTATCAGTCGATCAGGAGAGATATTTAGATTGGCTGTTTTTGTTTTGAAGTTAGGGACAAAAGACTTGCTGTTCTTGAAATGTTTATTGTTTCTTTTGATTGGAGGTTTATGTCCTAAACTGAAAGTTACACTCTTTTTCTATTCCATGGTTTTATGTTTTGATGATCGTTTTTCTTATGATGCCTTTATATAGTTGTTTCTCATACTGACTCAATGTTTTGATCAAAATGAAAAGATTTAAACTAAAATGTTAAATAATTAATTTATATATGAACATTTATAATTTTTAGTAGAGTATTAAAGGGATTGAAATGCTTTTATCTTTTTTTGAGGAGAAATTAAAATTTTATTTTTCACCAAAAATCTGTATCACAATCTGAGAAAGAGGGTCTAATAGGGTCTCAGCTTAACATTATTGATTTAGAATTGGGCCTGTTCTTGGGCCTGTTCGTGGATAAAACACCTTTTTAATCTATCTTCTCAGTCTCAAACTAAGGAAGAACCTACTTGGGTTCACGATGAACTTATGCAAAATCTTACCCAGAAGAATCCATGCGTGTTCTCTTTCTCGAAATCTCTCTGTATTGGTTACTTATGAGCAGGATGATTGTACAGTAGACCGATATAACGATGAGTTTGCGAATAGCAACTTGGTTCAAGCTTCAGACTTAATCCGAATTTTGCAGCTTTGTGCTAGAAATGGAGACGTTCTGGAAGCCAAAGCTTGCCATGGGAAGATTATCCGTCTTGAGATGCATGAAGATGTTATTTCTCTGTCGAATGTTCTTATCAACTCTTATTCCAAATGTGGCTTTGTGGAGCTTGCACGCAAAGTGTTCGATGGAATGCGCGAAAGAAGCTTGGTTTCTTGGAACACTATGATTGGTTTGTATACACGGAACAAAATGGAGTCAGAAGCATTGAATATGTTCTCGGAGATGCGGAAAGATGGAGTTGAGTTCAGCGAATTCACGATCTCTACTGTTCTTTCCGCTTGTGGTGGAGTGAACTGCGATGCCTTGGAATGCAAGCAACTGCATTGTTTATCACTCAAAGCGTGTCTCGACACGCACGTGTACGTTGGAACTGCTTTGCTTGATCTCTACGCAAAGTGCGGGATGATCAAAGACGCTGTAGACGTTTTCGAGTTTATGCAGGAGAAAACCTCAGTCACATGGAGTTCTATGGTAGCAGGTTATGTTCAGAACAGAAGCTACGAAGAGGCTCTGCTTCTTTACCGTAGAGGTCAGAGAATGAGTCTAGAGCAGAACCAGTTCACGTTATCTTCGGTAATCTGCGCTTGCTCGAATCTGGCTGCTTTAATAGAAGGGAAACAGATGCATGCTGTTATACATAAGACAGGGTATGCTTCTAATGTCTTTGTTGCGTCCTCTGTTGTCGATATGTATGCTAAATGCGGAAGCTTGAGAGAGTCTTATATCATCTTCTCAGAAGTGGGAGAGAATAAGAATATTGAGCTTTGGAACACGATTATCTCCGGGTTTGCGAAGCATGCTCGTCCAAAGGAAGTGATGATCTTGTTTGAGAAGATGCAGCAAGATGGGATGCGACCGAACGAGGTTACTTTTAGCTCCTTGTTATCTGTTTGTGCTCATACGGGTTTGGTGGAGGAAGGAAGGAGGTTTTTCAGATTCATGACAAGTAAGTACGGTGTATCGCCGAATGTGGTTCATTACTCTTGTATGGTTGATGTTCTTGGTCGTGCTGGACTGTTGTCTGAAGCGTATGAGTTGATAAAGTCTATTCCTTTTGATCCCACTGCTTCCATATGGGGCTCTCTTCTTGCTTCTTGTCGAGTCTACAAGAATCTTGAGCTGGCAGAGGTTGCGGCTGAGAAACTATTCGAGTTAGAGCCAGAGAATGCGGGTAATCACGTCTTGCTATCCAACATATACGCAGCAAACAATCACTGGGAGGACATCGTCAAATCAAGAAAGTTTCTCAGAGACAGCGAAGTGAAGAAAGTGAGAGGAAAAAGCTGGATTGAGATCAAGGACAAGGTTCATATTTTCAGCGTTGGAGAGAGCGGTCATTCTAGAATCCGTGAGATCTGTTTGAAGCTAGACAGTCTGGTAATCGAGTTGAGGAAGTTTGGATATAAACCAAGAGTAGAACATGAGCTGCACGACGTGGAGGAGAGGAAGAAAGAGGAGCTTCTGATGCAGCACAGCGAGAAACTGGCTTTGGCTTTTGGTATAATGTGTTTGCCAGAGGGCTCTAGTGTTAGGATCATGAAGAACCTGAGGATCTGTGTGGACTGTCATGAGTTCATGAAGGCTGCATCGATGGCTACGAGAAGATTTATCATTGTTAGAGATGTTAATAGGTTTCACCATTTCAGTGATGGTCTATGTTCTTGTGGAGAGTTTTGGTGACTAATATAACAATCACACGTTAGCATATTACATATATAAAACTAAACCGAAACCAAACCAAACCAAACAGATAGAAGGAGTGTTTTGAGGAGCCTAGACACTATATAATATAATTATAACTGTCTTTGTTCCTGATGAATCTCTCCTTGTTCAACGGGAGTCAGGATCTTTACCAAAACCCATCATGGCATGAGTAGCTAGCATCATGCCTCTGCGACCCATCTCCATAAACCGACCGACTAATGGGAAGCTAACCGTGTCTCTGTTCCTCAGAGGTTTCTTGTCCCACCTTATAACATCAATCACCCAAGAATCAGTTTAAATGAAATGACACAAAGGATATAGAGAAAAGGGATGGGGAGTTAGTAGTTATTATTACCAGTCTTCGTGTCGGACAATCTTCCCATTCTCGACATAGAGTTTGATAAGAGAGATCATGTCTATGTCCTTTCCCATGATCTTGTAGTGTTGTTTGTTGTCTATTAGTATCTGTTTTTTTATTCCATAAGTTGTTTCTTATAGTTAGATAATGAAAAAGTTACCCTTAAAGATCAGATTATAGTAGTAACTAGTAACGAGGAGTAGGCTAAAACAAGAAGAGTCTCTAACCTCTTTCTTCCCCGGTGCGATATCATTTTCTTGAACGTGGTATTCAACTATCTTCGACTCACCAAAAAACTGCAAGGGGAAATATGGTGTGAGATTGAGTAGTAGTACCATCATCATAGTAGTAAAGAATGGAGTGAGATTATATACCTTAGAGAGTGAATAAAATGCTGATTTGATTTGCTTCACCCTGCAAAGCCAAGGGTAGAAAACTGAAATTTCAAAAATGAGTAAAGAGTATGGACGTGTTATGTTGGATCAGAGCACATACCCTTGAGCATGTGTTAAAGGGTCCTCAAACGAAGCATTTGGTGCATACATGTCGAAATCGTTGGCTTTTGCGCTAGCCCCATACCTGAAAGAAACAAATCCCACAACACTCTGCGTTAAGACATCAGAATCAAATTCAACACACAACTCAAAAATGCCATGAAAAAGTCTAGTAGCATCACAATCTACAAACTCCAAGTTCATACAGTGTGCTATGTTATATATGGAAAACAAACTTGTGATTTGCACTGTAATCAAATATG
Source organism: Brassica oleracea var. oleracea (assembly GCF_000695525.1). Lineage (NCBI taxonomy): Eukaryota > Viridiplantae > Streptophyta > Magnoliopsida > Brassicales > Brassicaceae > Brassica > Brassica oleracea. Next base: position 959,235 of record NC_027750.1, read on the forward strand.
TGTGACTTGAGATGCAAGAAACAAGTATGAGGCGATTAATCGCAGTTATGAAGCAGTCATGCCTTAAAAACTTACAAGTACCACTATAATCAAGTGGACAACCCAAATAAAAACATCAGAATCTGAACAAAAACGAGGAAAAAAAAAATCAAACAGAAGCCATAAGAAAATAATATGGGGCTCACAAGTTGAGGATATGAGGCATGATTTGATCAGAGAATCGAGTTTGTTTGAATTCACAAGCTCCTTTTCCCTCGCATTCCCTTGCCTGATCCGTCGCCGCAGCTCCAGTTTCACCTAGCAGGAACACAAAAACAGAGGATTTATTATTACATCAATAATCAGATCCAAGAGGAAGATGACGATCCATCAAAATAATCAGATCGTACAAGTAAAAAAAAATCTTAAGAAGGTTACAGTGGAATTATAATCGAACGAACCTGGACTCGGAAGATTATCGCCTTTCCCCATTTGATGTGTTTCAGAGATGTGAAAAAAATGAATTACGAAACTGAAGCGAGGGAAGTAATGTTAATTTGGTATGGCTCGTGGTGGGTTATCGTCCACGTGGCGCAACCATCTCCATATGTGCTTTTACTTTTGACCCTTTGATTATTCCAACCGGTTTGAACTTTTTATGAACCGTCATGGTAACTGAATCGCTTTTGCAACTTGAAAATTACGTGTTGTGTTCAGTTTCATGAGTTTCTTTCTTAAAACAAAAGATTAAATTCTATAAAAATACATCAACTAAATTTCTTTAAAACATTTTACTACTCAAAATTTTCTATCGTGGAATATAATATTTCAATTGATTAACTTTTAAAACTATAGTATAACCTCTATAAATTAATATATTTTGCCGGACCAGTTCAAAATTTGATACAAATCGATAAAATAATAAGATAATAGTTTTTTAGAAAATTCTTTGTAAATATATTGTCTCATTAAAATCATAAATTAATAATTTATATATATACATATTTTATATAAGTAAGAACATATTACTATATTGTTTTTTTTAATATTCTCAATAGAATTATCTTTATATTTTCTTAACACTTAATATATTTTTAATGAGATTTAGTAATATTATATCTAAAACCAAATTTATAATCTTCTTATCTTAGAATAAATATATCTTAAAATAAGAAATCTAAATAAAGAAATTTTTATAAATTAATATCTCTATAAATTAATAAAATTTCAAAGTTCCAATATTATTAATTTATAAAGGTTCTACTGTATGTTTATTTTAATACTAAAACTTTTTATTATCGAATTTAATACTTCAACTAATTATTTTGTTTATTTTAATACACTAACTTTTAAAACTATCTTTACTTTAATATTCCGTCATTTCTTACTTCTTGCCCATTACATAATCTTGATGCATTCTTGGTGTGACACACGCTTTCTCTCTATGCTTCTACATCACTTTCTTCAACTTCACCAATTTCTCATTTATCACTAAGACATTTCCCGCATTATGCTATAAAAGCATATCACTACATGTTCTAGGAAGTTCTTAATGATAAATGAGGGGTTGCACGTAAGGGTTAAATAAGTTGGTTTAATGGTTAAAGAGAGAAAAGATACAAGAATCGTATTGGTATCAACTATTGCAACGGTAACCAAAATAGATCTCTGCTATAAACGCCTGCCCTTTGCAGGAAAGAGCAAAATCTTTGTAATCAAAATAGGATACATCAGTATGTTGATAACAAAGATTTTGCCCCTTGTCTCTCCCTCTTCCGACAAAGGGCTTCGTTTATAGCCGAAATCTATTTTTGTTTACCAGAACTTCCATATCTTGTGTTTACCCTCTGGATTTGTAGTTAGTGATGGGTTTGTTCTGGCTACATTGGCAAATACGTAGATGATATTTGGTTTACCCTTGAGTAGATGTGAGTATGTTCCACAAGTATGCCTTGTAAATTTATACTCCCTCCGGATTTGAATATATGATGTTTTAGTTTTTTTTTCTTGTATACAAATGTATGATGTTCTACTTTTCATTAATGCATTTTGCTTTTAAAATAAAATGTAAAAAATATAAGTGGTTGAATTTTATTGGGATTCAAATAAATCTTTAAACTAACTAAAAGTAAAACCAAAAAGTATTTGATATAAGTAAGTATTTAATTTCTCTTAATATGTGTGCACAACCTTAAACATCATATATTCAAATCCGGAGGGAGTATATATGTACAAAAATATTATACTCTATGTTAGAATCTCTGTGGGTGGATGAACGAGTTAGAATCTCTGTGGGTCAGGTTCTTCTCACTTGGACTGGAACTTGCTTGATCTGACCAAACTCAATATGAACTAAAGACAAGAACCTCTCACAAGAAGACTAACGGTTTCTATGTTTGTAAAAAAAAAGACTAATATCTCACTTCCTGTTTGGGGTTTAACGTAATAGTCTAGTGTTAACCCATTTGCCATGGAAGACTCGGTCAACTTGATTCTAGAAGCTATCATCAATCTGATGAATGTTGATCCAAGGTTTATGCACAAAACGTATGATTACATGAGAAAGGGAATTATAAAAATCTTAGTAGACTTTCACAAGTGAAATCGCTTGGAGATGAATGTTTGAGTGCACACAAAACTAAAGTGTGTGGAAACGGTGGGTTTATCCCCGGAGTGAAGCACGTGGTACCGCAGGTAATCCCCATTCATCCTCAGCCTGAGCTCGGCCAGGTTGAGCTCCTGTTGTTTGCGTCCTCCCGGTTGGTGGTGGAGGCAAGTCAAGCCCTTCATCAAGATCCGGTTCCGTATCGGGCTGGAGATAGGAAGGTACACCGTCTGCTTCAGTCTCGTTTCCCATGTCAGCTTCAAGAGCATCAAGCTCTACATTCACAAACACACATGGCAATAAGTTTCTACGGACTCTCACAAGCAGCAGCAGCAGCATCAGAGAGTAGAATTCAATGAAGAAAATACTTACCGCCCATGAGGTCATCTTCGTCAATGTCATCAGGAACATTGTAGCTCCTACCAAGCGTCTCTTGAATTTCGGAACTCACATCCATCAAGTCCATCATCTCGTCTTGTAGATTCTGTTGTGATACAATAAACAATCCAACGATCAAAAGGAAGCGAGAGTTTGAGTAACAAAAAAAAAAACACAGAAACGTACATCAATGTCTTGAATCTTGACGGTTTTCATCATTCCTTTCAACTCCTTGTTAGCAGACTTCAAGGCTGTCATCTGCAATTAGGCAAAGATTCTCAAAAGATTTATCCAAATTCATGTACATAAAAAGCATCAATCAAAAAAAACACATGAGATATAAGTATAGAAGTAAGGAGATAGATACAGTTTGTTGAGCATCTTTGAGGCCTTCAGCAGCAAAAGAAACTTGATCAAGGTTGAAAGTCTGATTATAAAGCATGTCACGTTGTCCTTCATACCTTAATCACAAAAAAAAAAAATCATGATTATTAATTAAACCATTTTGAAAGAAGCGCATGAACAAGGATGATCTCATCTCTCATACATTTTCTTTTGCTTGAGAACTCGCATAGCACGAGCTTTGATAGCTTCCTGAGCAGGACCAGGGCGTGTCCTTTTGATCTGGTCCTTGTATTTGCAGAGCTCAGCGTCAAGCCTCTTCACCTTATCTTCAACTGATTCGCCTCTTTTATTGATCTGAAAAAAAACAACAATAAGGAAGGAATTAACTATAAATCGAAGAAGGCCTAATCATTCTACATTCCTCTAACGATTGCGTGACGCAAGAATCGAACTAGTAAAAGAGAAATCTAAAAAGGAGAAAGCAAACCCGATCAGAGGCATCTTGGATGGAAGGTGGAGGCTCTTTGTTGTTCTTCGCACCGAATATTCTCTTCATCCTTCAAATAAGATTCCACTCTGCGAAGAACGGCCGATTGATACAAAGAGACACCAAGAGACTTGTCCTTAAGCTCGAGAATCTGGAGGAGCTTTTTTTGCCTTACAAGAATTCCGTATTTATCGATTTTCTCCCAAAAGAAAAGTTATTTATATCTCTTTTTTTTTGTTGGGTCAATTCACCTTTATCTCTACCCCTTTTTTTTTAATAATTAAAAATTTACCAAAAATATTAAGAAAAATCATAATACTCGAGAGAAAACGAGTAATGAGACTTTGAAAATTTCAATTGCTGCGGTAGCGTAGAAAAGTTTACCCCTAACCCCGTCTCCAACCTTGCTGCAAAAAAAAACTGCAAAATTGAGTAAAAAATACAGTCATAAACAAAAAAAAAAAGACATTACTTTATATATGTAGTAATGCTTTTTTTATTTGTTCATGACTGCATTTTCTACTCTATTTTACAGTTTTTTTTTGCTCTAAATAGTCTTTCAACTCTTCATAACTTTTTTTTTTTTTTTTTTTTTTTTTTGCATTAGTCGTTGTTGAACAGCTCTTGATTCTTGGCACAATCTCTGTCATGAAACTTATTGAAAATCCAGTAGTGTAAATGGTTTCTTTCTTTTATAAAGGTTTAGAAGATTCTACTTTCTCTTGTTTCCTAAAGGTTTTAAATTATTCTACTTCCTAAACAATTGCACCGATGGAAGTTGGAACCAATCAAGTTTCCAAACACAAGTCTTTAAGACAATTTTCTCATTCAAAAGATTTGAGAATCTTGGCTTGTGCATCACAAGAAACTCTTGTTTTTGTCTTTTGGTTTTGTAACAGATTGAAACTCAGAGTTTAAGAGCAATGCTAAAGCTTTTCTCTAGTCCTCCCATCTTCACTGGACCTCCTCCTCCTGCAATGCTTCCCTTTTGCATCATCGCCACAAACTCGTTATAGTCTATTCTCCCGTCCTGCACAAAACAACAATTCAATATCCTCAACATTCTCATCATTTATAACCAAAAATACTCTTAACAAGATTTTCAAAGGAGCTTTACATTGTCTTGATCGACATCACGCATCATTTCTTCTATCCGAACATCCTCAACACCAAACTCCTCACAAGCTTGTTGTAACTCGTCCGGTGTTATATAACCGCTCCCATCCTTGTCAAAGTACGTAAACGCCGCAAACAAATGGTCCTCTCTCTCTATTTTGTTTAGATGCACCGTCGCCGCTATGAACTCTTTGTAGTCTATTGTTCCACTGTTGTCCACATCCGCCTGTATATTCACATTCACATTGTTCATAACCATAGTTAACAAACTAGCAAGGGGCTGGGTTGGTGATAACTTACAGCTTGCATCAAGTCGAGAATCTCAGACTCTTTGAGATTAGCACCTACACGTTTCAGTCCTGCTTTCAGTTCTTCGAACGTTATCTGACCGCTCTTGTCCGCATCTATCATATTAAACATCTCTTTCAACCCTGCTATTTCTTCTTCAGACAAGCTCTCAGCAATCACCTATACAACAAGGAGGAATAAAAAGAGATCAAACTTAGCCTTTTGCATTGTCTCTTTCCTTACCACACGTAACAAGAAGAAGAGAATCCCATTTACTCTAAGAGCCATTTTCTTGAACTTGTTCATCGCAGAGAACTGCTTCATACGGCTCAGAACAGCAGAATCCAGAGGCTTGTCTGGAGCCACGCCGTCCACTTGTACCCATGGTTGACCTGTTCACAAGCAAAAACCTCATGAGAGAGATAGAGATACATTGTACAGGTTTCAGATGGAACTAACTTACATAGTACTTGGTGTGCAGTTAGTCTCTTCTTGGGATCCCTAACAAGCATTTTCCTCACCAAGTCTTTTGCGCTTTCAGATATGCTTGGCCAGGGATCTGATGAGAAGTCAAGATCACCATGGAGAACCTGTTCGAATATACCTTGTTCGGATTCTAAATGTACAGAAAAAAAAAAAACAAAGAGGACAAGTGAGAGATGTTTTGTTTTTATAAATATATAACACTTTCTTACCAGCCCAGAAAGGAGGAACTCCACTTAACAAAATGTACACAATCACTCCAGCACTCCACACATCAGCTTCAGGACCATACTGCTTCCTCAAAACTTCAGGAGCTACATAGTACGGACTACCAACAACATCTGTAAACACATCATCTGCCAAAGAGGAAGGATCAAAGATTAAAAATCTCAGCTCAACTGGAAAGAACCCTGACCCCATTGTGTCAGAGGTCTCCAGTTCGAATGTTACAATGAATCCAAACCTGGTTTAAAGAACATAGACAATCCAAAATCAATAGTCTTCAACAGTGAATCCTCGTCTTTACTAACAAACAAAAAGTTCTCAGGCTTGAGGTCTCTATGCATAACACCAAGAGAGTGACAAGCCTCCACGACACCAACTATAGTTCTCGTCAGCTCAGCGGCTTTCCTCTCAGTGTAATGACCCCTCTGGATAATCCTATCGAAAAGCTCGCCGCCCGCGCAGCACTCCATCACTAAGTGCACCGCCACAACGTCCTCGTACGCTCCTTTGATGGATATAACGTTATGGTGACCGGACAAGTGGTGCATTATCTGAATCTCCCTTCTCACGTCTTCCACGTCCTCGTCGGTTAATAGCTTTCTTTTGGCGATGGACTTGCAGGCGAACTCCTTCCCTGTGGACTTCTCCACGCAGAGGAAAGTGGTTCCGAATTGGCCTTGTCCGAGTTTTCTTCCCAAGGAGTAGAACTCCTTGAAGTTTTCGGTATTTCTTTGGAGCACTGACTCGGTCCTGAGGCCTGCGCTGGTCACTCTCTTCATGTGTTTGGGCTTCTTAGGCGGCTTAGCTGGAGTCTCCTCCTTGGTCTCCTCTGGCTTAGTCTCCTCTTGCGTTTCTAGCTTCCTTTCAGGCTGACTCTCTATCTCAATGTTAGTGCCACCTGGCTTTGGCATTGTGAGCTGTTCAGGAGGTTTATTCAGGACTTCACTAGGCAATGGAGAACGAAGCTCTCCTGAAACAGAATCTCCATTGCTCTGGGAAACCGAATCATCTGCATCATCTCTTGGCCGCCACATTGCAGCAGAAACAGAGTGAAGGAACCCATTTCTGCTTGGTCCAACACAAGTGTTACCCATAACACTTATACCTCAAAAAATAGCAATCAAGATCTGATTACAAAACAAATCTAATCTCATTGAAAGTCAAATCCTTTTCTATGCTGAGACATTCAAACATCAAACCTCGAAGTTCACGAATCAAACCAGTGCTTATCAAGAGTAAGATCAAAAGGGTATTGGAAAGTTTGTGAATTGAAACGAATAAAGATAAGAGATGGATGCAATGAAACAAACACAGATAGTAGAAATCTCCCTTCAGACAAGAACAGGAAAAAAAAAAAAAAAAAACAGAGAGATCTGGGGGGGGAGTAAATGAAAAATAGAAGGATAGTTTAATAGCACTACACTTGCATAAACCGTAGGGACATTGTTAATTTAATTGGGAGAATAGGAGGGAGAGTCAAAGAACAGAAAAGACTAAACCAGTTTGAAAGACGCGTTTAGTCTTTTTTTTTTTTTTTTTCTCTGTGTATGATTTATCTATCAACCCGAGTTTTACGCTGCGGTTTGTCTTTGATTAATTTGTTCTTTCTTTCCAAAAGTCTCAACCTTTTCTTCAATCTTGGCAACTTCTAAAAAAGCAGCGGTAGTAGCCTCTCTCAAATCTCAAAAGCGTCTAATTGGGTTTCAATTTTTCAATAAGTATTACCTTTTTATTTTTTAACAACCAATAAGTATTACCATAAGCCATTTTTTTCCCCTTCAGTGGCAAGGCCCATGTGGACTTCACGAGAAAGAAATATAGTAATTTCCCACGAGAAAGATGATAGTTTCTCATCCAATTAAAAGCATTGCGAGAAGAAAAAACCTTCCCATCATAGATTATGTCAAGTTCCGTATACATTCTTATCTTGTGACTTTGGTGTTCTAAACATATCATTACATCATGATCCTTACTCCTCGTTGCCTTTTGGACCGGTCCTAACGGAACGCTCAAGTGTCTGAAAAATCTAAACAAAGAAAAATAAGCTCTATTGTTTTCACTTGTCATGAGAAGATGGTAATCAGTATTCAAAAAGGCAGGTTTTGTGTGCAGTCCTCGATGATGCAAATCCAGTAACTTACTTTTGAAACGTTCTGAAGTGTGACAGCTTAAAGCTATACCAGTCGTCGGTTTAGTTATTTATGATTTACGTTTGGTTAAATTGGTTTATTTCATTAACCGGTTTGTTGGTACAATCATACTATATGTACTGGTGATACGACCATTTTAGATAATTAATCAAAAACATAAACTTTATCTTCTTCCTTAAACTCTCTCTCTCTCTCTCATCGTCATCATTCAACATCTATCATCACCATCATCACACGAATCCAACATCTTCGAGATGATCTCTCTTACCTTTTAAATCGTCTTCTAGACAGTAAAACTAGTGTACGAACTATATGTCGTTTACAAACAAATGTCATGCTGTTTTTTAGAATTGAACTGGCAAAATGTTGAGTTGAGGTTAAGTTGGTCCAAAAAGAATCTCACACCGGCTAGGCGGTGGCGCGTGGGAAACTTTCTCTTCCTCTGAACCGTTTAACCTCCATGTCATGAAAACATATATATACTCCTCAAAATCAAAAATCAACTCTCCCAACCGATGTAGGATGTTGTTAAATTCATTTCATTAAAGCCAACAAAGTTTTTTATAAGAATCCGTATGTCCATTTTATTTTCACATTTTGTCATATATTATTTGAGCCATTAGGCTTAATAATTAGCCCAACAACACTTAACATTCTCAAACTATTTAACAATTTTTTTGTGCACAAACTATTTAACATTTAATATTTGACCTTTCTTACGTGTGTTGAAGCTAGGTAGAATTTGCAATCAAGGCATACGATATTTTTTTGGTAAGAAAATTAAATAACGAAAAAGAAATGAAACTTTAATAAAAGAAAACGACGCCGCATTTCGTCGTCGTTTTGCCGTCTAGTCTGGTACAGAGAGAGAGATGTTGTGTGGAAAAACGTGAGCCAACCCACGTTTCAAGAAAAAACCACAACTGCATCAAAACGTCCTTCTTTACTCTCTCACATTATTATTTTATAAAAAAACTCTCAAATCTGCTTTAAAAGCGTTTATTAACTACTTCTTTTATCACGAAAAAAGATTTGCTGATATTCTCTGGTGTTGCTGTGTGTGTGTGTGCTCTTCGCTTGTAAGCTCTTCTGAGTGCTCTTCTTCACTTGTAAGCTCTTTCTTTCTTCCTCCATTACACTGCTGGGATCTTGCATTTTCTTTCCCCCCCAATATATACTTTCAGCTCTTACCCATTTTTGCTTAGATTGAATCTTGTTTGAGTAAAACTTTATGGGATGAAAATTAGAAAAGATCTCTTAAAATAATGTCTTTGTTCATCTTTGTTTGAGACCCCAACAGTGAATCTCAAAAAAGCTTTGTTCTTTATCTAAAAATGCTTGCTTTTTTTTTCTTATATCGTCTCACTGTTGAAAAAGGTTTCTTCTTTGGACATTTGAAGCTAAGAAATGAGAGCTCTTTCGTATCTTGATTGTTGTTCTGTCTTTGTTGTTTTTGTTTTCTTCCAGAACTGCCCCCTGTTAACGTAAAATGAGCAAAGTTCCAGTAAGGATCCTTCTATGGATGTGTTGTTGTGTGTGGGTTTGTAACGGAGATGATGGAGAGTATATGCTCTACAAGGATCCCAAACAGAAGGTCTCAGATCGAGTTGTTGATTTGCTTGGTAGAATGACTCTTGAAGAGAAGATTGGTCAGATGGTTCAGATTGACAGAAGTGTTGCCACTGTCAACATCATGAGAGATTACTTCATTGGCAGTGTCCTGAGTGGTGGTGGGAGTGCTCCACTCCCTGAAGCAACTGCTCAGAACTGGGTTGATATGATCAATGAGTATCAGAAAGGAGCTCTCGTGAGCCGTTTGGGCATTCCTATGATATATGGCATTGACGCTGTTCACGGCCATAACAATGTCTTCAACGCTACCATCTTCCCTCACAATGTTGGCCTTGGAGCCACCAGGGATCCGGATCTGGTTAAGAGGATTGGAGTAGCAACTGCAGTCGAAGTCAGAGCCACTGGAATCCCATACACATTTGCTCCTTGCATTGCTGTAAGCTTCTCACCTTTTGCAGATCTTTGCTGTGTTCTGACTCACTTGTTGTAGGTTTGTAGAGATCCAAGATGGGGCAGGTGTTATGAGAGCTACGGAGAGGATCATAAAGTTGTGGAGAACATGACTGACATCATACTTGGCTTACAAGGAGAGCCTCCTTCTAACTATAAGCATGGAGTTCCCTTCGTTGGTGGAAAGTAAAAGCTTTTTTTTTTTTTTTTGCTGCTAAGTAAATGTTTCATTCTTTTAAATTTATTTGAATTTTTTGATTATTAGGGATAAGGTTGCAGCTTGTGCCAAGCATTATGTGGGAGATGGTGGGACAACCAGAGGAATAAACGAGAACAACACAGTGACTGACTTACACAGTCTCCTCAACATTCACATGCCTGCTTACGCTGATGCAATTTACAAAGGCGTTTCCACAGTGATGGTTTCTTATTCTAGCTGGAACGGTGAGAAGATGCATGCTAATACAAAGCTCATCACAGGGTATCTCAAGGGTACCCTTAAGTTTAAGGTCTGTTTACACTTTTTTTTTTCTCGTCAGCCATGTGCTTTGTGTGAATCCTTTGTGCTATGTGTGCAGGGTTTTGTTATTTCGGATTGGCAAGGCGTTGATAAGATCTCTTCACCTCCACATTCGAACTACACGGCTTCTGTCCGAGCTGCTATTGAAGCTGGGATAGATATGGTCATGGTCCCTTTCAACTTTACTGAGTTCGTCAATGATCTCACCTCCTTGGTGAAGAACAAAGTGATTCCTGTCACCAGGATTGATGATGCTGTCGGAAGAATCCTGCGTGTCAAGTTCACAATGGGTCTCTTTGAGAACCCTTTAGCTGATTACAGCTTCTCCAATGAACTAGGAAGCCAGGTCAGTTGCTGCTTTAGTATTCTAGAACCTGTTTGCAAAGTATTTGAATGTTCTCTTTCTATATTAGGCACATAGAGACTTGGCAAGGGAAGCTGTTAGGAAATCACTTGTGCTGCTGAAAAACGGGAACAAAACCAATCCAATGCTCCCACTTCCCAGGAAGGTTTCGAAGATCCTAGTCACTGGCACTCACGCTGATAATTTAGGTTATCAGTGTGGTGGTTGGACCATTACTTGGCAAGGGTTTAACGGTAACAAGGACACGAGAGGTACATTGGGCAACTCTTATAGTAGTTTATACAAGTTAGGCATGCGGGTTTGGTTAGTTTGGGTTATTCGGTTAGTTCGGTTTAGCATAAACCTTACTGATTTAATCTGAAATAAAGTTCGGTTCTGTTTTCGGCTAGTTCGGTTTCTGAAAATTCTACTGAATTTTTTGATTTTGGTTTTTAAAAAAATTTCGGATAATTTTGGTTTAATTAGGTTACTTCGGTTCAAAATTGGGTTAGTTCGGTTTAGCATAAACCTTACTGATTCAATCTGAAATAAAGTTCGGTTCTGTTTTCAAAAATTCTACCGAAGTTTCTGATTTTGGATAGATTTCGGGTTTTTATATAAAATTTCGGATAACTTTGGTTAAACTAGTTTACTTCGGTTCAAAATTCGATTAGTTCGGTTCAGAATTTTAGTTAAACTTTTTCCTTTAAAAAAAAGAAGAAAACCGAAGTAACTCGCCAAAACAACCAAACCGAAACCGAACTATTTAGAAAACCTACCGAATCAAACCGAACTAACCAAAATTTCGGTTCATGAGTTCGGTTCGGTTAAAAATGTCAGGCCTTAATACAAGTGTTAACAACATTCCAGCAATAAATAATATGAAGAGTGTACATTTTTTCTGGTTCAGGGACTACGATTCTTGGCGCTGTAAAATCAGCTGTTGATAAAACCACTGAAGTCATCTTCAACGAGAATCCAGACGCTGAGTTCCTCAAATCCAACAACTTCTCTTACGCAATCATCGCTGTTGGTGAACCTCCATACGCAGAGACAGCTGGAGACAACGACAAGCTAACCATGATGGACCCCGGTCCAGCCATCGTGACCTCCACTTGTCAGGCTGTCAAATGTGTGGTTGTGGTCGTTTCAGGGAGGCCGCTTGTGATGGAGCCTTACGTTGACTCGATAGAGGCATTGGTTGCAGCTTGGCTACCGGGAACAGAAGGCCAAGGTGTCGCTGATGCTCTCTTTGGGGACCATGGCTTCAGTGGGAAGCTTCCTGTTACGTGGTTTAGAAACACGGAGCAGTTGCCTATGAATTTTGGAGATTCGCATTATGATCCGCTCTTTGCTTATGGGACTGGTCTTGAAACTGAGTCTGTTGCGAGCATTGTTGCTAGGTAAAATCGTTTACACTATACTTAGACATGAGATTATGATTGCTTGACTCTTTTTTTATTTTTGGTTGTGAACAGGTCAACCTCAGGTTCTGCTGCTGGTGCAAAGCCATGCTTAATCACACTTCTTGTTTGTCTGTTTTTCTTCCCAAGGTATGTATCATTTATCAGTTCAACTTCTGTTTTGATTTTTCCACATAAATTGGTGAGAATCTGACTTTTTTTTTGTCTACAGCTTGAGCTGGGGTTTGAGGAGATGAGAGAAGCTGCAAACGCTTGGAGTTGTTTTTTTTTGTACGCAGTGTAGTTCTTGTAGCCCTAGCTAGAATAGATTCTGAATCTGTGTCATGTTATGCTTTAAGAGTTATATTGCAAACCTGGAACATTCTTAAATGATCTAAACTCAAGTTCTTGAATTTCTACTGACAATATCTCTGCTTTTAAACCACTTTATATTCAACGTTTGTGGGGTACTAATGGTAAATCTTGGTAAAAAAATATAAAACTGACGTCATATGGGGAACACAAGGCATAAACTTGTGAAGAAAGCAACCTTTATGCTTTCTTTGTAAGAGAAGAAACATTATGATGATGACCTGAGACTAAAGAAGAGATTTTGGATGAACGGGAGACATAGCCGCAAAACTAGGAATATCCATTGCATAACACAAGAGAAAATGGCTACGTCCTGAAGAAATTCAATCTTATTTATAAGCAGAGCAGTAAACCCTAATGGATATTCACAAAAGCTCAAACAAAACAACCAAATTCAGAAAAAGATTTTAAGTAATGGCAGCAAGACAGCAACCAAGAGGAACAGGCTTGGTGGTTCAGTATGAGGATCTTGTCCCCGAATCTGAATGGAAAGATCAGCATGAGGCTACTATTCTCACCATTGATCTGCCAGGTTGGTAGATAGATAATATTAGTTGTACTAATTGTGGTGGTTCTAGTTCTGATGTGAATTGTTTTTTCAAAGGTTTTACAAAGGAGCAAATAAAGGTAACGTATGTGCACACCTCAAGGATGATAAGAGTTACCGGAGAGCGTCCTTTGGGTGATAGGAGATGGAGCCGTTTCAATGAAGTGTTCACTGTTCCACAGAACTGTCTAGTGGATAAGATCCATGGGAGCTTCAAGAACAATGCCCTCACCATCACCATGCCTAAGGAGACTATTACGAAAATGCCTAACCTTCCGGAGACTTCTAAAACTGTGGCTGAGAAGGTGAAGCAGCTGGAGGAGAAGAGGTTGTTGGAAGAAGCTGTAAGGAAAGAGAAGGAAGAAGAGGATGAGAAGAAGAGGAAGCTTCTGGAAGAGAAAGAGGCAATACTTAGGAAGCTGCAAGAAGAAGCTAAAGCAAAGGAGATGGCTGATAAGGCGAGAAAGCTTCAAGAAGAAGCTAGAGCAAAAGAGATGGCTGAGGCAAGGAAGTTTCAAGAAGAAGTTAGAGCAAGGAAGCTTCAAGAAGAGGCCAAAGCAAAAGAATTGTTTGAGGAGAGGAAGCGTGTGGAAGAAGCTTCACTAAAGAAAAAGTCTGTGGATGAATCTGTAGGAAACAGGAAGATAATAGAGAGGGTGCTTCCAGAAGTGGATTATACAAAATCTGGCTCCGGTTCTGTGACCAAACCTGTGTCTGGAAGAGCAAGCGAGGTCATGAAATCAGCAGAAGAGAAACTAGGTTACGTGGTGGATAAGGAAAAGAAAATAGAGAAAGGGATGATGGAGAAAATGAGAGGAAAAAAGATAACAAGCGAAGAGAAGAAGTTGATGTTGAATACAGGAGTGGCTGCTCTTGTGATCTTTGCTCTTGGAGCTTACGTTTCTTATACCTTTTGCTCATCTTCTTCTTCATCATCTTCTGGCAAACCAGAATGATGTCTTAAAATAATTAAGAGGCTGTGAGGAGAGAACTTTTATACTTTGTAAACTGTAATATATTCTGAAATATAATAAAGTTTGGTGATGTAATATTTATACTTAAAGACAAAAGTGATGCTAAAACATCAAGATTAACTATAAATTAATTTTCTAATCACATTCTTAAGAAATTAGAGTGTTGTTTAGATTGAAAATAATAGTATAGGACTAGAAACATAAAACATAAAAAGACACCAAAGCGTATAGTTTACATGTATACATTTTCATTTTCAGTAAGAAATTATAGTGTTTATTTATGGCGAAAACAATATAGGAGTAGAAACATAAAATGCAAGGTATTTGAGGACTTTAGTGTAATTTAAACAATAATTGAGGTTATCATCATCTTCTATATCGCCACGTGGCATTTTCCTCTAGAGGCGCTTGCTTCCTAAAAACTCTCTCTCTCTCTCTCTCTGTTCTTCAGCTTCTCTTCTCTGCAATGGCGGCTTCAAGTGGTTTCCATGTCTCTTCCTCTCCTTTGCTTAGGATTCGCTCTTCCTCTGTCGCATATGCCACCAAACCTCCGTTTCTCTCTCCTTGTAACGGTCGTCGTTTACTAGCAGAAAGCTTCGGTCTCGCAACTGTAACTGTTTCGCGCCAAAACCTCTCGGTTTCTCCGCCGTCTGCGGTGGTGGAAGCTCGCATCTCAGGAGAAAGAGAACCGATGACGCCTCCCTATAACGTCTTGATCACTGGCTCGACCAAAGGTATAGGACATGCGTTAGCTAGAGAGTTTCTGAAAGCAGGAGACAACGTTGTCATATGTTCCAGATCAGGTGAGAAGAATCAAACAAGTG
This sequence comes from Brassica oleracea var. oleracea, assembly GCF_000695525.1. NCBI lineage: Eukaryota > Viridiplantae > Streptophyta > Magnoliopsida > Brassicales > Brassicaceae > Brassica > Brassica oleracea. The sequence goes on from NC_027750.1 coordinate 974,296, forward strand.
TGTTTGTGTGGGATAGTAAGAGAGAACCAGATTCTTCTTGTTATGTTTTAAATGACTGTTTCTTTGTCTCTGCAGCGGAACGAGTTGAGTCTGTTGTTGAGAGTCTTAAGGAAGAATATGGGGAGCATGTGTGGGTACTGATTCCTTTTTCAATAACATGTTTTTGGTTAGTGATGGTAATATCATATGAAATGTTAATGATGCCCAAAAACTATCGACAGGGAACTAAGTGTGATGTTAGAGAAGGGAAGGATGTGAAGGATCTTGTAGGTTATTGTCAGAAGAATCTTAAATACATTGACATTTGGGTAATATAATACATCTTTCTTCTTTCTCGTTGAACTAGCCCATGTTGTGTGTGTGTGCATTGTCTTAATACTTTCTTGTTACAGATTAATAATGCTGGATCTAATGCATATAGCTTTAAACCTTTGTCTGAGGCCTCGGATGAGGATCTTATGTAGGTTTTTGTTTGAAGTTTTGATCCATTTCTTTGTTGGGTTCTCTGTTTATTAACACTTTAATATTTTTTTTTGTAGTGAAGTTGTGAAAACAAACACTCTTGGGCTGATGTTATGTTGCCGAGAGGTATGTGGATAAGATTGATTCAGCATGTATATTAGGCCATTGTATGTTTTGGGATTGACTTACATGTGTGTTTATGAATCAATAGGCAATGAATATGATGTTGACCCAATCTCGGGGTGGTCATATCTTTAATATCGATGGAGCTGGCTCAGATGGGAGACCAACACCCAGGTTTCTTCTTAGGGAATATGATTTGAGCTCCTTTCTCTTAATGTGAAATATTATTGACTAATGTTTACACAGGTTTGCTGCATATGGTGCAACAAAACGGAGTGTTGTTCACCTGACAAAGTCATTACAAGTAATAATGCCAATGTTATATATATATATATATATATATATCTGTTTTAACTGTCTTTATTTAACCTTCTCCTTATTTGACTTGTTTCTTTCTTCTTCTTTTTTCAATAGGCAGAGTTGCAGATGCAAGATGTCAAAAATGTTGTGGTGCACAATCTATCGGTATATGCATATATAAAGATATGTAATTTAGAAGGAAGTATTTGATGTAAGCAATGATCATAATTGCAATATGTTTCTCTTGGGTTATTGTTGCAGCCTGGAATGGTCACAACTGATCTACTCATGTCCGGAGCTACAACTAAACAAGTTGGATGACTTCATTACACTAAAACAAAAACAAAATTCTAGATTCCTTTTCCAAGAGATTCCTCTAATACATTTCTCTATTGCCCAGGCCAAGTTCTTCATTAATGTTTTGGCAGAGCCAGCTGAAGTGGTAAGAAACCAAAAATTCTCTTCTTTTTTTTTTCTTCCCACATGATGTGTAATCCCTAGTCCCATGATTACACATTCTTCAGGTTGCTGAGTATCTTGTCCCGAACATCAGAGCAATACCAGCTAGCGGATCTATGAAGCCGACTTACATCCGTTTCCTAACCGGAATCAAAGCCTATACCAAAATATTCTCAGTTAAGAACCGATAATAGTTGAAGTAGATAAGATAGATAGATAGACCTACATGTGAATGATATCTGCAAAAAAGAAGTACTTAAACAATTCTCTTGTGGATTTGTTTCAGAGAGTTGCATTGGGAGCAAGGAAGAATAGATACGTGACTGAAGAGTAGATATCGCAGTAGATCATCTCTATATTTCTTTGTTAACACTGATCATGTATCATCAAAACTAATTAACAAAATGTAAATAAATACCTCTACATTTTGTTATTCACCCTCTAAGACAATTGTGGAATAGCCAATGTTGGCTGAGAGTGGTTTCTAGATTGTTGAGTGCGTGGGGATATTATCAACTCGGAACGGTCCATGAAGATGTTTTTGGTGCATTTACGATCATCAAAAACATTTGTCGATTTTGCATGGCTTATTATGTGGTGATGGGGTTCAAAAATATGGTTAGGAATCACCATCACTGATGTAATGTCCTTGAGATAAGTAGTGCGTGAAGATTTTGAAGTTTCTTATCTATCTTTTCTACCCATGAAAACTACAGATGATAAGAGTATATAACTACTGGAAGTTGGAGCTTCATCCACGATACTCACTATGTAACGTACTACTTATCTCAACTCGTCACCCTCTAGTTGCTGCTTATTTTATATTCTTGTGGTGTATTTTAACGATCGGTTTTGCTAAAACTGGATGTAGATCCATATAGTGATCGCTGCAAGTCGATCACCCGCGCCTACTCCCTAGCTTAGGTTTTGCTTAACAAGCTATCTTTTTGGTTAGGCAAAAAAAGTTGTAGTCTGATTAGGAACCTTGGAGAGAGTAAGTTAAATGGAAGTTAATTGTTAGGGTATCTCTGAAAGATCTAATCAAATAAGAAATTGATATTTTTGTATGAATTCTTATTGTAAAATTACTAAAATATATAGATTTCCTATTATCGTATAATATATAATTATTATTTGTAGTCTCTTTTTCCAGCTCTGTTTATTATATAACGTGCAGCCTTCTGTGTTGTATTATTATATATATGGAACCCTAAGTATAAACAATACTGGTCGAAAGGGGGAACATTACTGGAAGAAAGAATGAGGGTATTCAAGAAGAAAGTATTATTGAGCAAATCAGACATGGATGAAGAAGAGAAGAAGACGAGAGAGACCCAAACCATGGTCTCAAGTAGACAATATTCCTCCTGATGTAACCTTGGAGATACTCTCAAGGCTTCCTCCAAAATCGATCATGAGACATCGATGTGTCTCGAAGCTGTGGTCTTATTTGACCTCACTTCCAAGTTTTATCAACTCGTTCACGTCTCGGTCTACTTCACGACCACCGACTCTTATGGTCACCTTATCATCAGAATCGGCAAAATATGTATTATTCTTCCCTACCACCCCGAAACCGTCAAGTTATTCTCCATTATACAGTTATGAAATAACAAACTTAGATTGGAAAGATTCGCGATCCGAGAGCATCCATGGATTGATTTTAACACCCGTATTCAAGATTTGGAACCCAACCTTGAGACAGTTTTTAGCCTTACCACATCCTCCTGCTCAGCACAGCTCAAGTCGAGGTTGGTCGTCTTATTTAGGATACGATCCATTGGAGTGTAGACACAAAGTACTTTGTGTAGTATCTAAAATATACTCGGGTCAGCCTCTGATTCTTACGTTGGGAGCTCAAGAATCATGGAGAATAATATCCGAAGGACGTTGCCCTATCCATCGCCCAACTGGAGGATATGGGCGATGCGTCAATGGGATTCTGTATTATAGAGCTTGTCTTCTTGGTGATGATCAAGAAATAATAATGAGCTTTGATGTCAAATCTGAAAACTTCAATATTATAAAATTACCGGAGGGTTCTAGTCAGCTTTATATGATACCTTATGAGGGAAGGGTAGCCTTAGTTGCTCATGATTATCATGTTGTTAAACTTTATATTTTGAAAGATGCACATGGGCACGAATGGAAACGCTTTATTTTTAATGTGCCATCTGAGAGGGTGCGGATGGAATCTATGCGTTTCAGGGGTACTACAGATGCTGGTGAGTTTATATTTGCTGCATATCGTTCCAGTGAAGACCTTTGTATTTTATATTTCGATCCAAGGAGAAATAGTACTAGAGTAGTCTTTTTACAAAGATATATGGATGACTTTAGACGCTGTTGTGGACTTGCTAGCAACAGCATGTTAACCATGCAAGTTTTCCCAAATCACATCTAGAGTCTCTTTTCTTTGTAGAGCACCACCTTCGGTTGCTCAAAGCTCTTTAGTGATTCTTTTATGTTTTTGCATTTTTTGCTATTCTTTTCTGAGAACACATATTGTGTACCTTGATGTTCTTCAGTGTTACTTTGTTCTTTTTGATTCACTGAGTTCATGTCTATGCATTACTTTGATTTTCTCTTATGCTATTTATTTTTTTGCATTAGAATATTGATTCGAGAAATGGGATACTCCATACTTGCTTTAATGATTGTATTTGATTCTCAATTATCTTCTCCAGCAATTGAGATCTGTATTATTCTCTTCTAGTATTAGCCAAGAACACGTTTTATTCCAACAATGCCAAACACTGTTATTCCGCTGTGCATAATTTGAAAGGATCTAGCTAGGGAATGACTGCAAGCTAACATCATCGGTTGAAAAGAATTAATGAGTTACCTGAATCCACAGTAAATATATATATATCGGTTGAAAAGTTGAAACACAGAAGGAAACAACAGTTGTGGTGTTTCGAAGTTTCTCAAAAACTCACTATAGGCGGTGGTGTTGAAGTTTCGATCCATTTAGCACAGCTGATTATGTGGCGATGGAGTTCAAAGGTATATTCTGAAAGATGCCCATAGACACGAATGGACGCGTCAACGCTTTCTAGATGTAATCTGTAAGAGCGAATGGAGGATTCATATAGGTTTCATGGGGGTATTAGTGATGCTGGTGGGCTTGTTTCTAAATTATTCTAATGTTTTTAACCATTTTACTTGCTTTGTCAAATCATTTATAGTCACAACTTAAAGATAAAAATTATTAAAAAAGTGGGGTCTAATTTTATTGTATCGGGAAATAGTTGTTTTCCCCAAATGCTAAGACCATCAACCCGTGAGGTAAAGTAAGTACAACAGAGAAACTTATACAGCTTTGCCAAAAAAAAACCCATCCACCATAAGGCCTAAACCCCATGATCATGACCAAAATGACCAAAAACTAGGATCAGACTTCCATTTTACTGAGACACTATTTATAGATAATCAACCAGAGGATTTAACTTCCTCATTAACAAAGAGCTCCATCATCTAATGTGGAAACCTGAAGCAACATAAGACTGAAACATTCCCAGCCTAGTCACACTTTGGGCAATGTTTGGGCAATGAAGAAAACCCCTCTGTTATTTATCTTATCTTCTTTCTCCATTCTCCACCATTCCAATCTAGTTAGTCTTCTTAGGATAATACTTTTTAAGGCTATTCTATGTTTGTTTATTTGTTTATTTATTTGTTTGTTTGATATACACTGTTCATGTTTTAGCTTGGACGACCACGTCCCGGCTGTTCTGGTGTGGCAAGCTGCGGTGTTGTGACAGACGTTGGTGTGGTTTCGGTAGACATGGTGAAAGTTTTGAGATTTTTACTTTTGATTTACGACTTATCTCGCCGTATGTTGTATATATAGAGTGAAGAAGAGTGGGAGGGGTAAGCACTAATTTTCATTTTTATTAATTGGGCCGAGTTTGGGCCAACGTGCTTTTTGCCAAATAGAGGTGCGCCAGGCCGTTTTCTTAACTTTGACCGACATAAATTCCCCTTCTCTGTGTTTTAGCAATTTAAAACGACGCGATGTTCTCATGTTGATATAAAACGTCATGCATTTTCTACAATACTGAATTTCGTAGAAAAAAAATTAAAAACCTTTTTGAACTCTTTGACGCTTGCAAGCTTCGTGCTAATCTAGAGGCAACACCGAACCCACTTGAGAAACATAACCCCAAAAGTGGACTGAACAACAATATTATATTATCGAATAATAAATTATTCGAAAATCTGTTATTAGATGAACTTAATCAAATGATCTTATGTATGCACTTACATATTGGCATATTATGTTCCTTAATATATTAATATGAAATTTGGGAAAACGCTGAAGATTTTATCCCTGAGAGATTCCTAGACAAGAGCATTGAATATATGGGGAGCAAAGGGTACGCACCATTTGGTTTTGGTCGTAGGAATTGTCCCGGTATGGCTTATGGTAATGCGTTGCTAGAGGAGATTATGGCGAATCTTCTCTACCGATTTGACTGGAAGATTCCTGATGGCTCTAAACCGGAAGAGCTTAACATGGAGGAGATTTGCCAATTTGTTGTCGCAAAGAAGTACCCTCTCAAGCTGGTTCCTGTTACAAGGTTTTAGAGGAAAGCCTAGGGTTGATACGGTTTCCTCTATATATCAATGCTCAAGTGTTATATGAGGCCAAGCCATTTGGTTTGTTAATAAGTGAGATAAATGTTGGTTTCCGTTCTCCAATAATAAGGCCGTTTCGTTATGTAAACGTAAAAAGTATTCAACCAACTTAATTTAATAATTTATACGACTACATATCTACACTATATAATATACTAGTAGTATTCCGGTGTTACGCGCCGGGGTTCGTATGTTTTATCTTAAATGATTTTACAATTCATTTACGGTCTCAGTAAAGAAAATATTTCAAAAATATGAATATTAAAATATGTTGAAAGAAAATGATATTCATTTGATAGTGGTTAGGAACCGTAATGTATTACTTTGTTTTGAAGTTGATTAGTTCAAAGTAGAATATCATAAGTGGTTGTGACTAATCGATTCGATAAAAGTAGAATAAAAAACCAATATTTGTAACAAAGTTAATTTAATTGGAATTTAAACATAAAGTCAAGTAGATGTTTTATTTAGAGAACATACGTATACTCTGTTAAGTACCATGTGGACAGTATACAGAAGGAACGGCATTTGAAGTTCTATTTTATAGACTAATTTGAATTTAAACAGCTCATGTGTTACCAGCTCGAAAGACATCTCATCATTAGTTCGTTGTATTTTGTTAGTAATTCTAGTAGATGGTTTGTCAAAATGTTGATGTTTATATTTTTGTACGCCTGTTTGATTTGAGCGGCCTTGACTAAAACTGTTGATGATTTCGTGATATTATGTTTCCCCTCGAAGAGTAGCTAGCACATGCGGTGATATTTTCTTTGATTTTAAGAAGTTTTTTATAATGCTTGATAGTTGATGATTTGAATTTTAATGATTTGAATTTTAATGAAGATAGCGATATTGAATTGGTATTACCAGTGACTAATTATGCTAAAATTTTATAAGTAAAGTCTGAATTGCTAAATTTTATTATTTGTTAAGGTGGACCCATTAAGTCTAAAAATGATATTTTTGCAAACTCAACTCATTATGGTAGAATGTGTAATGTCTAAAACATTCTTAAAAGTTTTATTAAAAAAATATTTATACTTTGCTTAAAGTTCAGATCAACGAACACACTTACTCGCTGCAATTCAAAAGAACACTTCACACACAAGTTAGTAGACAACTAATCCCAACAGTCTACTAACAACAACCTAGCAATGCTAATCAAACAACCTAGCAATGCTAACCAGCAACCTAACAGTGCTAACCAGCAACCTAGCAATTCTAGATTCCACTATCTCAATCATAATTCCTTAAACAATAAATCTTATTGCTGGACGTGATCGGTTTCCCTAATGCCTTTTGTGACTTATTTTGACTCGATAAATATTTAAAACTGATTAAATCATGAGTTCCGGAAGCATGGACGAAACCATGCTCTGATACCACCTCTGTAACACCCCCGAACCGTCCTAGGCATAGGTCAACCCACCGGCCAACAATCAAACAAGAACATGACCGACGGACGACCCACACCAAGGGTTGGAGATGAAAGGCCATCCGATCAGTCAACAATCAAACAAGAACATGACTGACCGTCCAACCCAACACCATGGTCCGGAAGCGCTACGTGACGGGTTAGAGACGATCCGGCCAGAGTCACAAAATTTACTCTACGACCTCGACCAGTTCGTCCACTAACACATCCCGCTGCGTCAATGCACAAGGCTTTGCAACCTGTACCTAGAGTTAGCGTTTTTCGTTAGATCGAGGCCTAA